>NC_066546.1:6264005-6266505 GCF_024679095.1 Eriocheir sinensis | reverse complement strand
GAAGCCGTCCAAGCGAATCAAGAACGAATTCCGGGGGGCAGCATGAGCCAATGCAAGATGGCGCCACTATAAACACTCGCCTGCGCCAGAACGGGCTGGGCCGACCATCAGGCCCCACCTGGAAGAAGCCTTGGGCCGACCATTAGGCCCCACCGGGAAGATGCCTACCGGCGCAATAGGCAATCAACGTAAAAAAAAAAAAAAAAAAAAAAAAAGACTCCCTTCATTCCTGACAGTGTGACCAGGTGTCCTACTTGTGTACATCAGGCAGTTTGTATACGAGGGTGACTATTTGTGTCCCTTCAACTCTACCATACCCACAACACAGCACACATCATCACTCATCACCCTCCCTGCACAGACTCCCCTCATTCTTGGCAAGGTGACCAGGTATCTTACATTGTACATCAGGCAGTTTGAATACGAGGGTGACTATATGTGTCTCTTCAAAACCATACCCACAACACAGCACAACATCTCGCCTCACTCCCATCCCTGCACAGACTCCCCTCCTCTCATTCTTGGCAAGGTGACCAGGTGTCCTACTTGTGTACATCAGGCAGTTTGAATACGAGGGTGACTATATGTGTCTCTTCAACTCTACCATACCCACAACACAGCACAACATCTCCTCCTCCCCATCCCTGCACAGACTCCCCTCCTCTCATTCTTGGCAAGGTGACCAGGTGTCCTACTTGTGTACATCAGGCAGTTTGAATACGAGGGTGACTATATGTGTCTCTTCAATACCATACCCACAACACAGCACACATCATCTCGCCTCACTCCCATCCATGCACAGACTCCCCTCCTCTCATTCTTGGCAAGGTGACCAGGTGTCCTACTTGTGTACTCGGTGGAGGCCATAAGGACCTAGTTATCCGGTGAGCTAGTGACCTTAAGAGAGGCTCCGGAGAGTACTTCAGTGTCTTGTTTTTATCCACCCGCTTGAGTGAACCGACGTGTGTGCAGTGTTGGCCTTAGTTAGCTAGGCGGCGAGGGGGGTGAAGAGGAAGGAGGGAGGGAAAAGAGAGAAGGAAACAACTGGAGAGTAATACGATAGCTTGTTTTTATAGACTTGGATGAGTGAACTGACGTGTGTGCAGTGTTGACCTTAGTTAGCTAGGCGGCAAGGGGAGTGAAGAGAAAGGAAGAGGAGGAGGAGGAGGAGGGGAGGGAGGGAAAAGATAAAAGAAAACACGAAAGATAGAATTGATTAGGAAGAGGAGACGAGGGAGGGAAAAAAAAAAAAAACACGAGAGACGGTAGACCAGGATAGAATTGATCAGAAAAAGGAAGAGAGGAAGGGAAAAAGAGAGAAGGAAACACGAGAGACGGTAGACCAGGATAGAATTGATAAGAAAAATGAAGAGAGGAAGGGAAAAAGAGAGAAGGAAACACGAGAGACGGTAGACCAGGATAGAATTGATAAGAAAAAGGAAGAGAGGAAGGGAAAAAGAGAGAAGGAAACACGAGAGACGGTAGACCAGGATAGAACTGATTAGAAAGAGGAAAAAAGGAGGGAAAAGAAAAAAAAGAAAACACGGAAGACGGTAGAACAGGATAGAATTGATTAGAAAGAGGAGAAAAGGAGGGAAAAGTAAAAAAAGAAAACACGCAGACGGTAGAACAGGATAGAATTGATAAGAAAGAGGAGAAAAGGAGGGAAAAGAAAAAAGAAAACACGAAGGAAAGTAGACCAAAATAGAATTGATAAAATGGGAGGAAGATCAAGAAAAAAAAACGACAACGATAACAACAAGAACAACAACAACACCAATAAGTATGATAACAGTAATAAGAGCAACAATAAGTTAGTAATAATAATAGCAACGACGTAAAAACAACAATAAAAAAACAACAACAATAGTTACTGACAGACGAGACAACGGTGCACACACACATACACACACACACACAAAAAAAAAAAAAAATAAATAAATAAATAAACACTCACCACACACACACACACACACACACACACACACACACACACACACACACACAAGCACCTACACCCCCCCCTCCCCCCACATACACCCTTCCTGGAAAGCATCACATTAATTTTAAACCAACCACTGTCATTTAATATTTGAATTGCTGTATTAAAGTCAAGAAGAATGTCAGGTATACGATACACCTCTACTCCTTGTCGTTCTGTCCTTCCCACCCTCCTGCATTCTCACCTTTCCTTCCCTCCCTTATCGAAGTAACAATATACAAACATCCTCTTGTATCCTTAGTCCCTTTCGTTCTTGCTTTCCTACCGTCCTACATTCTCACCTTTCCTTCCCTCCCTTATCGAAGTAACAATATACAAACATCCTCTTGCGTCTTTAAGCCCTTTCGTTCTTGCCTTCCTACCATCGTATACGTTTTCCTCTTTCCTTCTCTCCCTTTTGAAGTAACAATATAAACAAACATTAATCCTCCTTTATGGAATTCGCGCTGCCTCTCAATGGGTTACTTTAACATATTATTGTCGCGAGAGAATACAGAA
>NC_066546.1:5691505-5924005 GCF_024679095.1 Eriocheir sinensis | reverse complement strand
CCAAGCCTTACAAGATGTAGATAACTATAAAGATCTTGGAGTCAGGGTGGATTCCTCCCTAAAGTTTCACTTGCATGTGAGAGAAATCTCTGGCAAGGCTGGAGGCATTGGTTACAGTATTTTAAAGGGTACGCTTTGCAGATCTCCTGATTTCATGAAGGCAGTTTTCATCTCTCATATTCGCCCTATCTTGGACTTTGCCTCTGTGCTTTGGTTCACTGGTTATACAGGAGACATTAGGCTTTTACAAAATATTTAGAGGAGGTGGACTAAGAAAATTGCCGGTTTTCATGATCTGCCATATAGTGAACGTCTCGCTAGATTGAGTCTTTACTCCATTAAAGGAAGGTTGATCAGAGCTGATCTTATTATGGTGTTCAACATTCTGAAAGGGTTTTGTCCTAATCTTGGTCACCTCTTGGTAAGAAATCACAACAGAGACACAAGAGGCCACTCCATCAAGCTTTTTGTTCCTCGTTACAACACTGATGTTCGACCTCGTTTCTTCTCAGTGCGGGTCATTAGCATTTGGAATAATTTACCCGAATCAGTTGTCATAGTGAATTCTGTTAATGCTTTTAAACGGCATCTCGACACTTCTCTTGGTCAAATTTTGTATGATTTTGATTGACTTTGGGTTGCTGAGTATCACTTTGAATTGTAAAATTGTGTCCTGTGCTGTGGTCTCCACTCGGGATTGCCAACCTGACTGCATTGTCTCGCCACTTGCTCAAGAGTATTATGGCACTGGTTTGTGTGGTCATGCCACATTAGCCAACCATCAGATCATCTAAAGGACAATCTACTTGCTGTCTTGGTTAGAGGCGTCACTTGATTCCAGATGGGGTTCTCCCCATCTATGTAAGAAATCTATATAAGAGATTTCACTGAGCAATGATAACTTGAAAGGCACTAGAAAGGTTTGACTGCTGTACTCCAAAAGCAATCAAAGGGTAGGCCTACAGGAATATTATGGTGTGTAGATCATAAAATATTTTAATATGATTAGCAGCAGTAAATTTTTATATAATTTACGCCAAAAAATCATGGACTCCACAAATTTAGACTTTTATAATACGGATCCAAGATTTCCCTAGATTTCCCCAAATTTGCCAGTTTCCCTAGATTTGTCACTAAAATTGATGAAATTTCCCAATCTAGTGTCATTTCCCCAAAAAGTGGGAGCTCTGGTCCAGTGTTACCAAATCGTCAAGACGAAAATGTGCTAGACGTGCTGTGAAAATATGCTAACTCAACCCAAAATGTGCTAAATATAATAATAAAGTATGCTAAAATTATGCTGACTCATTATTAGCTAAACATAATAAACCGAAAGATATATTAAAAACAGTGCATGTTACTTAACATACTTTAATGGAAACATAATTGATATAACTCAGATAGCCTTTGAGTAAAACTCAGATATTGAATAAATAAAGAGCAGTTTCGCAAACCAGATGATGACAAGGAACGTAAACTATGCAAACTATGCAAAATTACCCATTAAAGTCGGGTTTCAAGAAAACTTTTCTCAAAATAAAACTTATAAGGTCTTCAACTGGTCAAGTCAATTACAATTTACTGATTATTACGTACGCCACTGAGGGAATATATTCTTACCCATCGACTCTATCATGTCTTCTCGAGGCGCAAATTTTACGCACTCACTTTGTCTGATGCCTTCGATCTCCACTTACGATTTAATTTGCCAGACTGCTGTTTTTGAGCCTGTTTCTTTTCTCTGTCTTTTTCAAAGTAACCATTGAAAATATTCTCTCACAGTCTGCATTAGATACTGGTATGGTTAATGATGCTTTAGCAAGTTTGGAGACTATAGTGGGTATTTCGACCCTGTGTGACATATTATAATATTGACCAAAAGACTTCAGTGTCAGTGTCAGTGGCAGCATTCAGTGAGAGAATATTCTTTGCATCATCACTTAGGATTAGTAACCACCATTCATCATCCAACTTTTGTTCATCGTTCTTCATCTCTAACAATTTCAGGAATCTTGGCACTGATACTTGCAACAGACATATTACTTCCACGCATAATTTCCTCAGGATCAAGCATAGAACAGATATCAGAGCGAACTGTATTACTGAGAGGTAAGCGTTGCTGAAGCTGAATGGCCAGTTCTACCAGAAACTGAAGCAACCTTTCAAATATTTGATTGGTACTCCGCAAGTCCCTCTTAAATGATATAATGAAACCGAGTTTTAAAGAATGATATATGCTAAAATTTATTCCAGACAAATCAGAATTATGCTAGAATTATGCTAAAAGATCAATTGTGCTAGAAATAATACTAGATACTTAATTTGAGTCTAAATTATGCTAAAAGCATAAAATTATGCTAAATTTGGTAACACTGCGCCAGACCCCAACAGTCACAGCGGCCACGCTAGTGATCTTGTATCATACACGTCGGACAAACAGGAACGAAGATTTGTAACTTGGAAGGAACAATAACACATATTTCTGATGACAGATTTAAGATTATTCGGCATATTATTCGAAGAATACGAATACTTTTCCCAAGTATTCGAATACGAATGGGAATACTTTGATGTCAGATGACAAGTATTCGAATGCGAATACGAATAAACCCAAATACTGTATTCGAATGTATTCGAATACGAATATTAAATACGAATACCCCATCCCTGACTCCCGGTCAGCCAATCGGGTCCTGACCGCCGGTAAAACAGGCAATATTCCAGGCAGACCGGCGGCTTACCGCCGCGCCGGTAAACCGGCGACCATATACGATTTTCGATTTCTCCGACCGGCGACTACAGCAGGTCAGCCTGCGGTAGGCCGCCGGGGGGACAGGGGGAAAAACAGACCATTTCCCCCCTGACTGAAATTCCCCCAGGGAAAATTAGCCTAGGCTCGATTTCCCCCCGGGAAAAGCAGCCCGGGCTGTTATTCCCCCGGGGGGAATTTCAGACCTAAGATTTTTTTCCCCCTATAGGCCATTTCTCCCCCCCTTACATAGAAACTATTTTAATGAATTACATAATCAACGGTAAGTTTGACAAAATAATAGGAATTTTTTCTACATCAGAATCATATTAGTTTATGTAGTCTGGTAATTTACTGGTACTTGTGTAGTACTAATAATGTGTTGAATTTATATGGCAGAGTACTCACCGATAGTATGTAGGCAGCACATAATAATGTTAAACCATATCATCCGTCATGTTCCGTAGTTACTGATACTATTTCATTATTGTCTACGTTGGAGTCAAAAGCAGTTTCAGATAGAACAATGGTGATGCCTCATTATACTTGTCATAATCAGATTATCAGGATCATGGTAATAAAGAAGTCTTTATTGGAGGGCTAGATAAAAAGTACTTAAAAAGCAATTAAAAATAACGGATTTTTGAGGAGTGTTCATTCATTTTATCCTTTGTCTTTTTGATTGTGGGATTGGATTACACTTAAGACAACTCCATGAGGCCTTATAATCTTATTCTCATCTGCAAACATGAGTAAAATTACTTTCTCTTCTGCTGGAATATGTAGGACTCCCGTTTGTTCAGGATATTGCTGCTGCTCATTCACAGATGCGTTGCACGGTTCTGCTCCAGTGATGTCATCTTCTTGCCTTAAACCGTTCGTGTCATTTTGTTTGTACACCTTTAAATTCACTATGTGGTACAAGTTTTTTAGCTCTTTATTTGATGCAACGTTTTTCAGTTTTGCGCGTCCTTTGCTTACAAGAGAAACAACTTCATACGGGCCTATGTATTTTGCTTCTAGTTTTCCTCCCATTCGGTAATTATTTTTGTTGTTTCTTAATAATACTAATGAGCCCTCAACTATTTCATTGTATTTAGATGTATGTCTTGCATCATAGTTCTTCTTTTGTCTGTTTTGAGCTTTAGCAATATTCATAGTGATTTTTTCATCAGCTGCCTTTTTTTCTGACAACACTCTCTCTGTTAGCTCTTTAACAGTCTCTGCTGTCGTTACCCTAGTTCCTACCGCCTCATATGACTCAGTATCTAGGTAGACTGGAAGCACGGGATCTCTCCTAAACATTGCAGTGAAAGGAGTAACACCAGTGCTGGCATGGACCGAAGTACGATATCCGAATAGGATTCTCTTTATGTGCAAATCCCAATCGTTCTGTTTTTCATTAACACATTTGATAAGACCTCTTTCGAGGGTTTGATTAAATCTCTCCTGCAATCCATTTGTTTGTGGATGATTGGCTGAAGCAATTCTGTGATCTATCTGTAACTTGGCATATATGATATCATTCAGTTCGTTGACAAATTCTCTCCCTTGGTTGGTAATCAAGGTTTCTATACAGCCAAATTCACATATGGTGTCTAAAAAGAACTGTGCAACTTCTGCTGCAGATTTGTGTTTTAAAGGTGAAGCAACTAGAAATTTCGTAAAGTAGTCGGTCATTGCTACAACGTAACAGTGTCCTCTCTCTGTCTGGGGCAAGGGTCCGATCAAGTCCATTCCAACCTGAGACCAACCTTTTTCAGGAACAGACACTGGATGTAACTCTGGAGCTTGCATTGCTGGTTTATTACTTGCTCTCTGGCACTTGTCACATTTAAAAACATAACCACTAACAAGTTCTTTGATGCCCTTAAAATAATACTTAGCAGTAATTTTTCCAGTTGTCTTATCCCTTCCCATATGTGCACCAACAAACCCTTCATGACAACCTTTGATAACTCGGCTCACTTCCGTTTTCATCAACACGACGTAACTGAACTTCATTATTCATTTTTCGTTTATGCATTAAATATCCATCTTTAACACAAAAGGGTTCGCACTTTTTTCTAATATCACGCTTTTCGTCTTTGTTTAGTCCATCAGGATACTTCCCGCTATCCAGATATTGGTAGCATGTGTGGTATGTAGGATCGATCGAGCTCCTCCATATTCTGACGCAGCTGTTTCCACTGCCACTGCTCGGACAACTGTGAAGCATGTTGGCGCCAAGACTAGAAGGAAAACAGATAAAAAGAGAGCGATTGTGAGAGCCCAAGTGATGGTAGTTTTGTCGTGATGATAATTATCCTGTGTGGCAGGCTGTAGTTGCTACACGTCGCCATAGACATACGCTTATAACAGCAGTGGGGTTGGGGGAATCTTGGCCCAGAGGGGGGAATATTATCCTGGGACAAAATTCCCCCAGGGGGATATATATCCTGAGCCATATTTCCCCCGGGGGGAATTTCGGACGGGGGGAAAAACAGACCATTACACCTGTAGTAATATTCATATATATATATATATATATATATATATATATATATATTTTTATATATATATATATATATATATATATATATATATAGATAGAGAGAGAGAGAGAGAGAGAGAGAGAGAGAGAGAGAGAGAGAGAGAGAGAGAGACAATATAACACATTCATATCCACATTAGATAATATATGTTTTTCATCGTATCCATGCCATATCATATACTCATTATAATCACATCACATTCATATTCATAACAGCCTATCACATCCCAGTAGCATGGTAGTTATTGATATTAATTTCTCATGCATATCATATAACCATATTTTATTCATTTTCATATCACATATTCATATCTTTTACATCTATATTCATATCCATGTTTCATGTTTATATTCATATAATTATATCGTTATTCAATTTTTTCACATCACATATTATGCATAGCATATCTAAAGAATCACATCATGTTCATACTATATTCATCAGTAATTAGTCATACTATATACATATTCATATCACAGTCACATTCCTTTCATAACGCATCATATTCATATATTCACATCAATGAATATTCATATTCATATATAATACATGTGTAACACAGGCTATTTTATAAATATATTACTGTTGTTATAATGCCGGATAAACCTTCATCTTCCTTTATTTAATACACCCGAAATGGATTTTAAACCTACTGACTGTACTAACTATACTTATCTCACAATGCTGAACATATCATGTAGCTGCTTAGTTTGTTGCTTCGTTGGTGGCACGCAGCCACTTGGCGGACACCTCCTTGTCTTGGAGGAAGGAAAACACGCTCACTCCACGCTCACTCTGGGTCCAGTTTTGAAGTTTCCTTCACAGTAAGGCACACAGCACTTGTATGGCAGTATGTATTGTCTTAGTGAGAGGCACAAATAATGTTAATGTTTACAATTTTTTCAATGTTTTCGCCGTCATTAATGCACAAAACAGAGAGCGTGACCTCTCTCGACCGCAGCTGACCAGACACTACTAGCAGTAGCACTACCTGTGCTACGTCACGGCCTACTCACCCCCCCAGTGAAGAGGCCTCCCCCTCTAGATGGCCTTGACCCAACCCATCACACATTCCCACGCACACACACACACACTCTCTCTCTCTCTCTCTCTCTCTCTCTCTCTCTCTCTCTCTCTCTCTCTCTCTCTCTCTCTCTCTCTCTCTCAAGTTCCTTCAACAAGGAATCAGAAGTTCGATTACGAAATGCGCGGCGTTAAACTCAAAAGCGTTCAATGCGTTAAGGACTTGGGGGTCAAAATCGCGTCAAACCTCAAATTCTCACAGCAATGCATCGATGCAGCACATTAAGCGAACAGAATGTTAGGCTTCATTAAAAGAAACTTTTTATTCAAGAATAAAGATGTAATACTTCCACTCTACAATAGTTTAGTCAGACCCCACTTGGAATATGCGGTACAGTTTTGGTCTCCCCCACCATGCAAGGGACATTGCTAAATTAGGTGTTCAGCGTCGGGCAACAAAAATGATCCCTTCCTTGCGCAACAAATCCTACGAAGAAAGACTTTCCACCCTTAACATGTTCTCTCTTGAGAAACGTCGCCTCCGAGGAAACCTGATCGAATGTTTTAAAATACTTAATGGTTTCACGAATGTAGACAGATCAACATTGTTTATGATCGATGCCACTTTGCGTATGAGGAACAATGGCGTAAAACTCAAATGTAGACAAGTAAATTCAGACTGCACCAAATTTTTCTTCATTAACGTTGTAGTGCGAGAATGGAATAAGCTCCCACCGTCAGTGGCCCAGTGTAACACGATTGACTCCTTCAAAAACAAGTTCGACGGTCACTTCCTTCAACTTAATATCAACTAGAGTTGAAATGCATCGTTTTGGAGCCTTCTGATTAATATAGAATCACTTAGATTTAAGGACAGACCACCTAGTCTGGACCATGGGGTCTGTGTGGTCTGATTTTCTATGTAAATCTCTCTCTCTCTCTCTCTCTCTCTCTCTCTCTCTCTCTCTCTCTCTCTCTCTCTCTCTCTCTCTCTCTCTCTCTCTCTCTCTCTCTCTCTCTCTCTCACACACACACACAGAGAGAGAGAGAGAGAGAGAGAGAGAGAGAGAGAATTTTTTTTTTTTTGCCATCAGCCCTGGCTGGGCTATTAGACCATATTTATTATTTTTAGAGGTTTGCAGTTTTATTTTTTTGTTTTGTTTCATCAGCATCATTCATAGTCATTCATTCACCTCATCCACATAGCTTACCAATAAAAGAAAAATAAATAAACAAATAAATAAAAAAAAAAAAATAAGGTGCTACTTTGGCTTTTTATCTACGTGTCATGAATCTACTTTGGTATGATATCTACACTTACATTGCGATCTACGTCTCATGAATCTACTTTGTTATGCGATCTACACCTTATATTGCAATCAACACGGTACAAGAACAAGGAAAACATTCTCTTAATTGGTTTCGAGAGAATGTGTGGTACAAGAACAAGGAAAACACTTCTCTTCATTGGTTTCGAGAGAATGTGTGGTACAAGAACAAGGAAAACACCTCTCTTCATTGGTTTCGAGAGAATGTGTGGTACAAGAACAAGGAAAACACTTCTCTTCATTGGTTTCGAGAGAATGTGTGGTACAAGAACAAGGAAAACACTTCTCTTCGTTAGTTTCGAGAGAATGTGTGGTTAGAGAGCCTGAAGTATGAGTGGAATGTCTGTTTCAGTGTTGAGGCTCTGATCACTCTTCCACACGATACAAAAACAAGGAAAACACTTCTCTTGGTTTCGAGAGAATGTGTGGTTAGAGAGCCTGAAGCATGGGTGGAAGGTCCAGTCCCGAGTCAACAAGGGTCATGTGGCAACAACACACTTCATTTCGCCACAGACATCATTCCAGACAGCTTTGGTATGTTATCTATAGTTTGTTATCTAATTTCTAATTTGCTTGTAATCTACTTTGTTTCCTTGATTTCAAAGATAGACCAGTTATTTATTTTTCTTAATTCCATTAACCTTAGTAAATCCTCCTTTTATTTCAGGCTTTGATACAGCCCTCAAGATGCTCGCAAAAGACTTCTACACCGAAATCAGTGACGAAACTACGGCATTGGCATTTTTAAGAAGACATGAACTTTTGGATGAAGAACAATGTGTTTCACCGTGTCATCGATGTGGCGGAAAGATGAAGGATGCTCGGAAAAGAAGACGAAATGGCGAATTTACGCCCGTTCTTCGTTGCAAAAACCGTGGATGTCAAACTTTTCGTTCAGTTCGCAGAGGCAATGTATTTTTTCACTTCACAGATTTAAATAACAAACTAAATTGCAAGCTCTCTCTTTGCCAAATTTTAGAATTGACCTTTTATTTCATACAAGACCTCTCATGATTTGGTTCAAAGTTTAACTAGTGAGGCACTGAAGCAATATGCGATTGGTTCATTATGTGCAGAGAAGTTTGTACAGCGATTGTTTCAGTCCAGAATCGTGGTCAAATGGTGGGCACTGAAGAAGAGCCTGTGCAAATTGATGAAGCACGCTTTACAGGACGTAGAAAATACAACAGAGGTTGAATGTTGCAGGGAGACAGGGCTCCAAATTCAACAGACAGCGAAGCTGAAGTGGAGAATAACCGTAACCATGGAAGGCGCATTGATGGTCCTTGGGTGTTCGGTTTGAAGAAGGGGTCAGATTGCCGATATTTTTACGTCCAAAGAAGAGACCGTGAGACACCTCAACCAATTATTCAGCGAGAAGTCGCTGAAGGCTCAGTAATCCATTCCGACGAATGGAGAGCTTACTCTAATTTAAACCAACTCAATTTTCGTCATTTTTCCGTAAATCATCAGCAAAATTACGTCAATCTCAACACCGGAGCACATACACAAGGAATTGAAAGATCATGGCTTGACGCGAAGATTCGTATATTGAAAAAAATGAGAGGCTGCAATCAAAGAACACTTCAATCCCATCTAGACTACTTCTGCTGGCGGATGATGAGAAAAGAAGCTCCTGACTTATATTTAGCATTTTTATCCGATGTACGTGCTGTTTATCGCTAGAATATTTTTAATAAACATTTTAGACATTTTAGACATTTTAGATTTTTTTAGTTTCAATTAAATTAGACATTTTAGAATTTTTTACTGTTTCAATTAAATTTTCTGTTATATATAATGTATTGTGATTTACTATGTAGATATTCAAATTAAATTTTGTACTGTGCAGACATTTTAGCCGAGGTGCATGCTGTTTATTGCTAAAACATAAACGAAATAAAAAATTTCAATATTTCAAGTACATCTTTATTTTATGAGTCCAAAATAAAATTGGTATAGTGTAAATATTTTTTCCTTGTAGATATCAAGCCAAAGTGTGGTGTAGATATCTTTTGCTTGTAGATAACAAGCCAAAGTAGCACCTAGTAGTAGTAGTAGTAGAAGTAGTAGTAGTAGTTATAGTAGTAATAGTTATAGTAGTAATAGTTATAGTAGTAGTAGTTATCGTAGTAGTGGTTATAGTAGTAGTAGTAGTAGTTATAGTAGTAGTAGTTATAGTAGTAGTAGTTATAGTAGTAGTAGTTATAGTAGTAGTAGTTATAGTAGTAGTAGTTAAAGTAGTAGTAGTAGTAGTAGTAATCTCTCTCTCTCTCTCTCTCTCTCTCTCTCTCTCTCTCTCTCTCTCTCTAGCCCCGTTCACACTGTGCCGACTTTGGGTCACGACTACCCACGACTCTATGGGTACACGAGGTCTTGGGTGTTGATGTGAAGGGGTCGGGCATGTCTTGAAAGAGGTCTTGACTCTCAGGCCCGGATTAAGCTTGCATTGGGCCCTACGCCACCCACACCCCTACGGCGTACTTGGCGTACAAGATAATCCGGCCCTGTTGACTCTTGAGACTTTTGCCGAATGCTGCGCCGACGTCGTGACGGGAGTTTGGAGTCGTGAGGGTTAGCACGACCAGGATCCTGAGCACGACATGGTGGCAACTAGTTGGCCGAATGTCCCAGACAGTCGGCAAGACACCAAGACCTCAATAAAACCTCCCCCCCTTCTTGGAGCGTAGGAACCAACTTGTCAAATGATAAACTCGCTGGGTTGTCGTGGCCTAGAGTCGGCACAGTGTGAACGGGGCTTCTAAATATCTCTCTCTGCTTATAATTTTTTTTATACATTCTGTGTATATATAGCTTCATAATAAGGGTCAAATTCATAAATTCAGTATAATCAATAAAATTAAGAAATAAATAATTAAGTGGATCAGGTGTCACCGCGTGGGGCAAGGTGCCATATGAACCCAGGGCAGCTTCCATTCTAAACTCATCGGTCATGCATATACATTTTTTCACTCGATCAGTAATGCACCAGCTAGGTAGCCTACAAGTCTTAATTGTTGTATTGTTATAGTTTTATGACTGCCTTGTTGTGGATGAAGAAACTGTTAACTATAGCTGATGATGGTTGAAGGCTTATGCTTGGTGAGGGAAATGACGTCATGAGGCGAGGCAGATTCAAGGTCAGGCAGGATCAGCTGACTCTTGTTGCTGTGCTGTGCCTCCAGTCTAAACAAGGCACTGTCGCCTCAAGATGTAATATAAACGGGGAGGGGCAGGAGGCACACTTTAACAATAAGGCATGCACATGAACAATTAGTGTACTGCGATGTTGAAACTCTTAATTTGACGCCCTTGCTTAGAAGGCGGAGGAAGGGAATTAGAAGCAAGAGAAGAGAATAAATGAAGGAAAGGAAGGAGGAAGGAAGGAAAAAAAAAAGGGAACTAGATGAATGAGGATGTGGAAGGGATAGAAGGGAGAGAAGGAGGAAAGGAAGAGTAGATAAAGATGGAGAAGGGAATTAAAAGGAGGGAGAGATCGAAGGGGATCACTATAACAAGTACGGGAAGAAAGCAAAGTGTGGCAACCGAAGTGTTCTCCATGACTCATGCCTGACGCGGCAGGCGTGGCCGTGGCAGTGTGCTTCCTGCTGGCGTGTATATATATATATATATATATATATATATATATATATATATATATATATATATATATATATATATATATATATATAGTGGTTACGATATTTGTTCCCTGATAACAGCCCAGGCAAGGCCTAACGTCTAGTACGTACCCTTGATTGTACCCTAGATCGAGTCCTCTGTAGGGTCGTGGGAGGTCAAAAAGGGAGAGGTGGGACTGTGCATGGTGGTGATATCAGTGTGCGTGACTGGACGAGGAAGACAAACAAGGAACACGTTTTTTCACTAGAAAATTGAGATATTCAAAGAGGCCAATTAAGATGACTTTCAAAGAGGCCAACAAGACTTTCTAATTAAGAGGCCATTGCAATATATTTAATCTTTTTTTTTTTTGGGGGGGGGGGGATGGTGAACGAAGTGTATTAATTTTCAAAGTTTAACGGTATGTAAAGGTATAAAGATTAAACGGAAACAGCCGACAATTGACCATTAAAAACCACAAATTATTCCGATTTCATGGGCTACAAGTTAATGGCTGTATATAATGAGTATATGGTTAACTATAAGTTCTCGAAAAATATAAAAGACACCTGGCAGATATATAATTATGATGAATTATAATGCAGTGCGCGACTACACAACACTGAACAATATATACAGATAACTCTTGATTTACGCGAGTATTGTGTCCTTGAAGAGGTCGCGTAAATCAAAAACAATGTAAATCAAACAAGAGTAGGTTTCTATCAAAAAATAAATATTCACTTCATTCAGTGGAGAGAGAGAGAGAGAGAGAGAGAGATATAAACTCAGGCACTCACTCTCCGCCTCACTCGTGTGAGGAAGAAATGAAGGACACCATGAGCGACTGGCTAGTATTGGTACCGGTACCGAGCAGTCTGCTACCGGTACCGTACCATATAGCTGGTACCATTAGTACCGGTACTGGTACCGGTACCTGCCCACCCCTATTGTTGAGTAGCGTGGCAGCGTGGGTACTGTATTGTTGTTCAAGTGGCGCGCGGGAAGAACTGAGCTCAGCTGTGTGGCCGCGGCGCCATGTGAGTCCAGTTGCGTGAGACATCTGGTGGCCACTCCATAAAATATCGCGTATAAGTGAAAAAACGTGTAAATTAAATATTTATTTGGATTTTGTACCCCGCGTTATTTCAAAAATCGCGAAAACCAAACTCGCGTAAATTGAGAGTATTAATATTAATATTAATAAAACTATATTGGGGGCATTTTTCGATGAATCGCAAAATCAATGAAGGGTCAATACGTGCAGAGTACGCAACGTAAATTAAGTCCCTCCCCTTCCTCCTGCCTAAAACCTATGCAGTGACATAACTAGGGGGGGGGAGTGAGGCACTGATGAATATGGGGGTTACTAGGCAAGTGGAGCTTCTGATGCCACATGGAAGGTTACTGGGGCATATTCTGAAATCAGATCAGAGGTGGGTATGAGGGCATGGCCAGTGGAGGGGTGCGTGCCCCCCTGGCCACTAGTGTCCAGTCCACACCCTGTGACCCCAAGTTCAAGTAAATTGTAGCCCATGTTGATATGTGGCAATCTACCATACATACATGTACAGGTAACTCTCAATTTACGCGAGTTTGGTTTACGCGTTTTTTAAATTACGCGGGGTCCAAAATCGTGCATGAAATGAATATTTATTTTTCGATAGAAACCTACCTCTTGTTTGATTTACATTGTTTTTGATTTACGCGACCTATTCAAGGACACAATACTCGCGTAAATCGAGAGTTACCTATTACATAGACCCCTAAAGCACCCCAGAAGAAGAAGACCCAGCTGATCTGGTCAGTGTAGTGTATCCTCTCTCTGTCTCTTCCGCAATGTGTGTGATGGTGAAGATAACTAATAATGAAATGCTGACGGATTTCTTATTTTTATGTAAAGAAGAAATCCATTGTACATCACATTAATAATATATGACGGATTTGGATGTTAAATTCTTCCTTATTCTTGAGGAGCGTCAGGGCTGGGTGTCAGCTGTCACAGGTTTATTTTGTAACCAAAACCATCCAGTAACAATGATATTTGAGTGAGAAAATTATTATCAGCTGCATGGTTATGTGAGGGGCATGCTAATCTCCATTCCATGCTGTTTTGATACTCGTATTTGTTCCACATTTAGCTATTTCTCAGCCACTCATAGCATCAAGTTAGTCGAAGTAAACAGCTTAAGCTGGACATTTCATAATCAAACTATTTATGTTTAGTTCTGATTTAAAGAACCTGTGAAAAGGAGTTTGCCTGAGGAATTTTTTAATATTGGCAGCTTTTTGAGATTTTGTAATAATGTTGTTAATACCTACACTAAGATTTTAACCCCAAGGTTTTAAGTGTAATTTGGTGAATTCTCCCCCCTTAAAAAAAAATTAAAAAAAATAAAAAATTAAATGCTGAAAAAATAATTGGATTTCTTTTTCTCCTCAACAGCCACAAACAGACCGTCTGCATTTTTGGGGTAGTGATCTATGAGGATTCATCATAGCAACAAGCCAGGGGGGTGAAAGCACCAAACACTTCAGAACAAGCTGGAATGATGAAAGACAGCCTACACCTTTCCTGCAGAACTGAAGAAGCAGCATTTAGTTTTAACAGCATCCACATCTATCAGTTCCTTCAGCAAGACCCACCACTTCACAAACCACAATGTCACTAGAACCCTCCCCTGGTGGAATAGGAGACGAGGATCGCAGGGTGTTCAGACTGATGAAGATAGTGGCTAGTGAAGGTCGTCATGCCCTTCACTGTGTATTCAAGTGGGGATGCAAGAAAAAATCCACAGAGTCAATAGGAGACTACTTAAGAAATAAAGGCATGAGCAATAAGGATTATGAAAAAAAATTTCGCCCTAATATGCATGAAACAATCAACAATGATCCTTCTGGAGAGTCTTACGATGTCACCCTTATATTTGCTTGCATCAGGTGGGGTTGTGATCAGCTTGCAGAAGCAAAAGATAAATGGAAAGATGGGCAAGAAAACTTGGAATCCCTCTGCACAAAAGTTAAAAATATTAGGAATTCATTGTTTCATGGAGAGAAAATACCTGCTGATGATGTTATGAATGAAAAGTGCAAAGACATTAAAGAAGTATTAAAGGAAATAGT
This sequence comes from Eriocheir sinensis, assembly GCF_024679095.1. Classification (NCBI taxonomy): domain Eukaryota; kingdom Metazoa; phylum Arthropoda; class Malacostraca; order Decapoda; family Varunidae; genus Eriocheir; species Eriocheir sinensis. The sequence goes on along the minus strand of NC_066546.1, from coordinate 5,909,627 downwards.
TAAAAAAGCTGGGAGTAAGTATGGAGTGTCTGATGATGAAGTTCAAAGTACCGTCAAGGAAATAAGTAATCAGGTGTGTCATATTATGACCGCACGCCTAGGAGAAAAAGAATTTAATGAGCTGTCAAAGTTTAGAGAAGAACAGAAAAAATCCATTATTGAAATTGGGAGAGAGGAGTTGCCAGAACAATATAAAGATACATCAAAGATTGATCCAGCATCCTTTGTGACAGGGAAGGAACGGCTGGATGTTGAAAATGTGTTTACTAAGCTTGAAGTCATATGTGAGAACATGGATGAAACCCATGAAGTGGGATACAAGGAGCTGCTTGAGGTGAAGACTGAACTTGAGGAGAAGCCAACAGTCATAATAGTGGAAGGTGATGCAGGAGCTGGCAAAACCACTTTAACAAAACTGATCCTGTCAGACTGGGCAAAAGGATCCACTATTTTTACAGGTCTTGAACGCTATGACTTGGTTTTCTGGGCCGAAGGAAAAAAAAGGATCTCCTCTTACTTAGGGCTAATTCAGGGCCTCCTGCCAACAGCTTCATACAAATTTGATGATGCTGACCTAGTTAGGTCTGTACTTCAGCTGGAGGTCTTGCTTGTCATGGATGGCTTTGATGAACTAAATACAGAGTCTGAGAAGCTTATCACAGAACTATTACATAAACAAGTACCAAGTAGCAAAGGTCACTTACAACTCCTGATCACCACAAGGCCCAGCAAGCTCTCTGACCTTTGCAATGTTCTTGGTGCACACACTAAGAAGATTCAAACGAAGCTAAGAGGAATATCTTTGGAAAAAAGAGTGGAATTTGTATCAAAATTACACAATGAAATGATAAAAGAGAAACAAAGTTATCAGGACACCCAGAAGCTGGTTGACCTCTTGAAACAGTCCCAGGCCCGCCTTGGTGAGCACTATCGACTGCCTCTCAACCTCACACTTCTCACCTACCTCTGGGCCTCTGACCCCACCAAAGTGAATCCTGAAACAACCTCAACTGGTCTCTACATTGCCTTCCTGGAGCTGATTGAGTCTCGCTTGCAGGCACGACTCCAGGAAAGGTTAGGTTGTGTGGCCCTGCCCGAAGGTAGAAGTCAAGAAGTAGTAAGGGAGTTTCAGAAAGATTTGTACAGAGTTTGCATGGACACGCTTCTATCAGATTCAATGCAGCTCTCTACTGAATCAAAAGATGTACTGGAAAAGAAGTGTGAAGACTTAGAAGTCCCTTTCAATGAAATGATTGAAGCTTTTCTTGTAGTTGAAAAGGAGTGGACAAGCAGTGGCTACATAACTGAGCTGACTGTGCCTCACAAAAGCATTTTAGAATTTTATGCTGCAAATCAATTCATGACATATATTAATAATAAACTAAAGAATGAAGAACAAGAAAAGAAGATTAAATCTTTGTTGATGAATCGTGGCATTACAAAGGCTGAAATAGATGATATCCTTCAGAGATCTGAAAGTGAAGACATAAAGTCGCTGAAAAAGATTTGCAATGATCTTCTTAAAACAGATCAAAACCTGGCCAAGTATGATAACATGCTCTTACACCTGACAGGTCTGTTGACTCATCAGTGCCCTGACATGTTACATAGGTATGCTGAGGATCTTGTTGATATACTAAAGGAAGCTGAGTTCAAGGGAACCAAGTGGCTTGACATTCTTGTGGAAGCCAAATGTGATGACACGCTGGCCACCCTTCTAGCTCCACTAAATGACCTCGTGAGTAGTTATGAGCTCGAGCCATGTCTTATTACTTAGATGCAATGGGAACACTGCCATTACACTCAAACAACACTGTACTGTTAAATTACTAGTGACAGGAAAGTTGGCTAATCACTTGTGGACATCTGTTGTTACACAGATTAACAGCTATAAGGGCACACAACTGCCAACGAAGTGTATTGATCAGACCATTTAGTGCTTATTCATTAATGGTATACTGTCTCATTCAATGCTGTATTTTTCCCTCAATCTGTGAGAAATTCATGCTATGGCAATAAGTAGAGAATTATGGCCTGTGTAGTGTGGACAAATGTCACCATTACCCTCAATTCCATCTTTCCGATCTTTTCTGACTCCATAATTATGAGTGTACAGCCGTTTAATTGTGGGAATCATGAAGCTGATTTGACCCGAGAAAGAATTCAGATCTTTACAAAATCATGGGCAACTTTGTCGTACCACTCCAAATTTAGACACAAGTTCCTCCCAATTATAATAAAATCGATTGCTGTCAGATTTATTAATCATGATTTTAAGAGCCTCTGGTGCAGTGGTTAGTATTCCTGACTCTGACTATGCAGGCCTGGGTTCGAATCCCAGCCTTGACAGTCTGCTTGCAGTCCACTCAACTGTTCATCCTTCCTTTTGGGATGGTCGGTAAATGGGTACTTGGGGAAACTTGGGGAAGGTAAACTGTGGTAACCCGGATGTTGCACTGGCCCTATGTCGGGTTAAGGGTTCTCCCCCATCACCGGGTCAAAGAGCCAAAAGGACGGAGATGAGCAGTGTCGCCATGCGCAGCTATAGCGTATGCTCTCAACTCTACCTCTATAATTGTAATTGTAATCTGGAGTTTGCCAAGTAATCATATTTGAATATAATAGCCGTGTAATCTCCCCAGGCCTGCCATCAACTCACAATGCAGGAAACATTGAAACATCTTGATCAGCCTCTGTCATGAACACAGATTAACATGTTTTGTTCTGTCCTCAGCAACTCATAGTCCGCGATGGCCATATGGGAGCTGCCCTTGCACTGTTCAAATACCTGGACACCAACATCCCTGTGCAGGTTATTCTGGAGAATGAAGTGACCTACATTCCACGCCTGGATGATATGTTGTGCCAGCTCTCACAGAGGGACTGTGCAGTGCAAATTTTCTTCAAACATCAATGGAAGAATAAGGAATGTGGCTCTTCTGATGAATACCTAGGCAAGCTGCAGCCTGAGGGATGCAGCAGTTATGGGTACGGAAACAGGAAATACTTGGGGGAATATTGAGGCAGTGTCTTGATGAATTGTTCCAAAACACAGAACACTCCCTTCAAGACATGCTACATTTGTTTCTGCAGGTGCAGCGTGACTAAATTCACAGGCCATCTGGGCACACTTTCCTGCCTGCCAGAGACCACAACAGAGCTGAAGATTGCCTTTGCCAACACAGAACATGCCAAGCAACTTCTGGTGGAACTGAATGACTTGGTGAACAAAAGAAGTGATATTACATATATAGGTGAGAAGATGAACATGCAGGTACTTTATAAAGTGATTTATGATACCTTCATTTGAAACTTATTTCAGGAAACATATTATATTTTTCAAACGCAACTTTTATGGTTAACTTTACAGTGTTTTCTGAATATTAAAACTACCCTCTTGATTTGGCAGGAATCCACGTGATGTCAGAGGTCAGGCCTGATGACCTGACGCCTCTGCCTGTTCTAAAACCCCTTCAGGGAAGAGAGACTGGCAGTCTTTGGCTCTCTGGGGTAGATAAAGACTGGGAGATGAAGTGTGGAGTGATTCGTGCACTCCTTCCTGCTGAGGGGTAAGTCAAATCTGACACTTGTGCTGGTAAAACTGTCAATTACATTAGTTTTAACACATCTTTCCCTTTGATATGGAATTTTATTTCTCATGGACTCTGATTTTATCAAAGAAAATTACGAATTTCCTTCACTGATTATTTTTTTATATCAAATACTAATAAGTAGATTGCACTTTATTGACTTGATAGAACATCTGGCACCAAATGGACATCAAGTATAGCAGCAAACATGTTATTCAAGTGTTCCACAGCCAGAGTACTTCACTGTAATGATCAGCAAAACCAATGGTCTTGCAGGATGTTCAACTCCATTATGTTCCCTCAATGCAACTTTACTGCCAAGCGTTGCACTGACATCCTTAAGTGCCTGAAGGAGCTAGGAGTAAAGGTGAACAAGAAAGGAGGCATTCGCTTCTTCTCCACTTTCGAGAAAAATGAACTATTGGATCTTAAGGAGTTTGCCAGGCAAAGTCTTGGCTGTGCCCTATACTGGTAAGGCCTCATTCAAGTATTATGAATCCTCTCATGCATACAGTGGGGAAAAAGGGAATTAGGGGAGTTACTTCGCTAAAAAAGTATGAGCAAAGTGTCAAACATAAATAAAACAACTTATAAAAACACTAATTGTAACTATTTAGAGCTAAACTGTACGATGTGATGCCAAACTCCATTTTTATTGGTACTGGACAAGCTAAAGCAATGTGGGTTAGTCCAAGTTAATCCAAGTTATTCAGAAGGCATCGTGAACAGTACTGGAAGAGCAAGGGTCAGGAATAAAAAAGTTGGACAATTAAAGCCAACAGTGGAATGAAACTTGAGCTGAATACTTTAAAATGACCTACAAAATGTGTTGTTTATAAACAAAAATATTTCCCCACAGCTCTGATGAGTCCAGTGTGTGGTAGCCTGACCGGTGAGACAGGAAGCCTTCATGTGGCGACACATTGCAGAGGTAATGAATGGCCCAGGCCAAGATGGGGAGTGGGATTCAGTGTCTCCCATGCAGAGGCCCTTTGTGATTTGAGGCTGTGAAGGACTGGGTTTTCATTCATTAAAGTAAGTAAAGGTTAAGTTTGGGGCATATTCTACAATGGCTACATTGGCGCTCATCTTCACCCTCCCAGCCCTGGAGCGTGTGGTGGGCAAGGCGCTGAGAACCCACAACCCAGGGCCACAGGGCCAGTGTGACGGTTTTAGGGCAACAAAGAGTGAAAAAAAAAAAAAAAAAAAAAAAGCCCGCTGCTCACCGCTCCCATAGGTTACCACAGTTTACATTTAATGAAGTGGAGATAAGCACTGAGGCTACCTGCAGCGACGCCATATGTCCCCAAGTTTGCCTTTGAAGGGGAGGATGAACAGCTGGGTGGGCTACATGCCAACTGCCCAGGCTGGGACTGAACCCCAGCCCATAGATTCATAGACATGTGTGCTAACTGCCACACCATGGAGGTGCTTTACTAAGTTGCTGTGAAATATGTTTTAGTATTTTCCTAGTGTGATGGCCAGTCACCTTCCAAGGGTTTTGGTGTACACATTGCTGTTATGTATTCTTTTAAAATATGTTTTAGTATTTTCCTAGTGTGATGCCCAGTCACCTTCAAGGGTTTTGGTGTACACATTGCTGTTATGTATTCTTTGCTCTAAGATGTCAAAGAGTTGGTTTGCTCATTGGCCAATGAGCATAAAAAGATTATAAAACTCTTTACTCCAAACCAGGCTTGGATTCCAGTACAACTGATTATACCTGAGTACAAGTACAAGTACATCATAATACATATTACATATCCAAGTGTGAACAGGTCTCATTACTCTAGTTGAACTAGAGTACAAACACAAGTCCTTGAATCCAAGTACTGATACCAGTTAGCAGAGGTGGGCAAGTGCGGTACTTAATTAGTGCGGTAGTGCAGTAGTACCGCATCACAAAAAAAGTACTGCACTACCACAAACTTTCTGAAAATACCGCACTAAAAGATCCTGCGGTACCTAGAAAACTATCGAAGACATTTGCAGCGCAGCATGCTCACATATTTTTTTTTTTTTTTTTTTTTTTTACAGTGAATCGGACTCAATCAGTCAATCGGTATCACTCATCAGAATCAGTGATTCAATCATTCTGACTCTTCAGTTATTATTCAAAATTAAATACTAAATGAATAACTCAGAGTAAATCTGTTCGTCACTCAACCCAAGGCGGCGCGCCATGACTGCCTCTGACGAAGACTGTACATGGCAGTGTACAGCAGTACAAGCAAGCACTAACATGATCGCCGCTCAATCTCATGTCCCGTATAATTTTTTTTTTTATGCATAACATATACCATAGTACATATACTATATCTGTTTTTTTTTTTAACTTCATTGTAACTTCATTTTCTCTCTCTCTCTCTCTCTCTCTCTCTCTCTCTCTCTCTCTCTCTCTCTCTCTCTCTCTCTCTCTCTCTCTCTCTCTCTCTCTCTCTCTCTCTCTCTCTCTCTTCAATGTAGCCAAGATCAATATTGTTTGATTGTAATAATGATAATAATAACTAGACGTAATGCACTTGGAGAGTGCACAACTCTGCCAAAGATCGTCTTGAAAATTGGTATGGGCATCAACTGTGATCATGTGCATCATATGGAAGCATTTGTTTTGGAATTTGATAAAAAAAAAATTGGAAACTTTGACCTTGGGCGAACTTTTCGAGGTCAAGGTCAAAGGTCAAGGTCAAGGCCATGCAAGGTGCATCATATGGAAGCATTTGTTTTGAAATATGATTAAATTCTATTTTATTTTTGGAAACTTCGACCTTGGGCGAACTTTTCGAGGTCAAAGTCAAAGGTCAAGGTCAAGGCCATGCAAGGTGCGTCTTTCCATGAGCCAAGTCTGAAGTCTCTACGATGACGAGAACTGGAGCTATGGTCTGACGTTTTGTGCGACCTTGACCTCTGACAAAAAAATAATGGGTTCTATTCTGGATGGACAAGGTGTATCATATGGAAGCATTTGTTTTGAAATTTCATGAAATTAATTTTTTGGAAACTTTGACCTTGGGCAAACTTTTCGAGGTCAAAGTCAAAGGTCAAGGTCAAGGTCAAGGCCATGCAAGGTGCGTCTTTCCATGAGCTAAAATGTGAACCAAGTCTGAAGTAGCTACGATGACGAGAACCGAAGTTATGGCCAATCTGACGTTTTGTACAACATTGATCTTGACCTTTGACCTTTGACATAAAAAAAATTAATGGGTTCTATTCTGGATGGACACGAGGCGTCCCTGAAAAATTGGTTGAGATATCCGCAAAATTGTGCACAGGAGACTTAACGAACAAACAAATAAATAAATAAATAAACATATATACTGACCGGACCGAAAATATAACCTTCCAACTTCGTTGGCGGAGCTAATGATGATGATGATAATAATAATAATAATAATAATAATAATAATAATAATAATAATAATAATAATAATAGTAATTTATCATAATTATCATTATTATTATTATTATTATTATTATTATTATTATTATTATTATTATTATCATCTCGTTGAAATTTCCACGTGGTTTCTTCGCTGAGGCCTGAGACGCCAGTGCTTAGAGCTTTCCCACGGTCGAAGTTTCGCTATTACCAGTTGCAGTTGATGTGTTTTGTCTTAATATGTTGGACAGTTTGAATAATGTTTTACTGTTTCCGTCATGATTTTCCTCTATTAATAATCATTCGTTTTCGCTCAAACGCCGGAGAATTCCTCCCCTTCCTCCCCTCCCCCATATCCTCCCGGGCTAGTGCTACTGCAGCTGTCGCACCACCCTTCCTTCCTTCCTTCCTTCCTTCCTTTATTCATTCATTCATTCCCACCCTCCACTTCCTCCTCTCTCACATAACGCTGATCTCCTCCTCCCCCTTCCCTGTCCCCTCCCTCCTCCCTCGGAAAGTTGCATTCCCTTCCCTCCCCGTCCTACTCCCCTGTCGCCCCCTTCCTCATCCCTTACCTACCTCTCTCCTTCCCCAGTCTTCCTTTATTTTTTTTTTGTATCTCACAAGTTATTAGTTAGTCAATGGATAGCCAGGATAGGCACTGAAGTATTGTTTTTTATATTGACTAGTGACTACCGTTACCGCAGTACCGCACACTGCGTACCGTACTGGGAAAGAAAAAAATGGAACCACACTTGATTTGCACGACTTTAGATTGTACGAATTCAAAATAGTACGGTGTCAAAAAATAGGGTTTTTTCCTCATATTACACAGCTTCCTTAAAATAACACGATTTCAAGAAAATCAAGTTTCGCGCGGCTGATTTAGTTCAGTAATGCAGCCACCAGGCGTCACTAGGTGTTTCCCGCCACCCGGGCCGCGCCATATAAAGCTCATTCTTTACCAAGGAGACTATAGAATAGTCTCTTTGTTCTTTACCCACGCACGGCTGTGGTAGCGTCTCTCTCCCCGTTCGTTCAGTGTGTTACCAACTTACCACCAATTAACCATGGCTCCCAAGCACCCATCGGATTCTCCAGCATGTGGTAGTACTCCAAAGGGATCGATTAAGTCGTTAACATTAGACCAGAAACTATCAGTGCTTGACAGAATTGACAAAGGGCAGAAAACTTCTGTGATTGTGGCCGCTATGAACTTAAACGAAGCCACGATCAGGACCATAAGGAAGAATGCTAGCAAGATTCGTGACAGTGCTAAAGCAGGAACTCCACTCAGTGGTGCAAAATCTTCGTATGCTCGTCCTGTGGAGATGCAGCGAATGGAGAAGATGCTTGCTACATGGATCGACCATCAAAATAAGACCCACGTGCCCGTCAGCTTGGCCTTAAAGGAAAAGGCGATCTCAATCTACGAGAGTATTCAAGGTGAAGACACGAAGCCTTTTACCGCCAGTAACAGATGGATGGCTAACTTCCAGAAGAGGTATGGGTTTCATAACCTGTGATCATCCTTACATTGCACGAAATTTATTTTGCACAGTCCGTCTGGAACGCATCTATCGTGCAAATCAAGGACTCGAAAAAAGTACCGCACCACCGCAACCGCATTACTGATTTTCAGTACCGCGCCCACCTCTGCCAGTTAGTTACTTTAAGATTTAGATATTTTACAATGGTATAATCCATATTTTACATTAAATTGTTGCATACATGTGATGTATTCTGCTGACATAGCCTGTATGCTAATTAGGATATATTGGGCCACAACTTTGTTGCACCTTTGCCCTTCCTCCCCACTGCCTCCACTGGTCACCTGTCAACACACATTCACTGTGCTTGTGCTCCAAATTACAAGTGCATATCCCTGAGTCCAAGTACAAGTACAGGTACATGCTGAATGGTGTATTGAAAGTACCCGTGTATGGATCCAGCCCTATTCTAAGCAAGTGCCACCATCTCATTAGTCTTTCTGAGCTGGACAAAGTTCCTCAATTGTAACATGATAATTTAATATTTCTATATGTAGTATTTGTAATGCACATAATGTAACCAGTGACTGAAAGATTATAAACTTGTGATAATAATGCTGCAGTGAGGGGAGTCTCGCCAGGAGATGATACTAAGCCTTTTTAAGGAACTGTTGGGTTTTAATTGAAAGTAAAAATGTAAATCAATTCTATTTTTGTTTGATTCATGACTCCTCACTAATACAAGGTCCAGTATATGCTTTGACACTGAAAGAATTTTTAATCTGCAGGGTTATGACACTTTTTTTTGTCTTCATACTAAGCCATGATCCAGCCATTACTCTGACATAACGAGTTAATACTTTTTTCCAGCGAGTTTTCATTAACATGCTGTGTTCTAAATCTAACAAAAATAAATACTGCAGTCATATAGTGATGGAAACTGATTCCTTAATGTTCCTTTCCTTTCTTAAGTAGGTAAGTCTTTTTGGGTTATGGGATGAACAGGCATGGGAGGGATTCAGGGGTACAGGACTTCTGGGATGTAGCAAGGCATTTGGACCTCGGGGTGGGGATACAAAAGCCACCTTTCACATGCAGTGGTGGTGCCAAAGGGGGCTGAAGCTTTCCCCCAAACCCATGCAGCCCCATTAATCCAGAAACAAATCATTGTTCCCTTCCCTTGGCCAACCACTTTCCCTTTGGGATGGACAAGGGCAATAATACAAGAAAAGGGAGTGGTTCCTGAAGCTCTTTTTCACTTTTTTGATAACGCCTCACCAAGTGTCGACGGCATCTGCCAAAATTTACACCACAGGTTTAAAGGTTCAAGGCTCACTGCTTTACATGTGGGTTCAAGCCACGAAGTATCTAAACAGCCTTCAAGGGTAATTTTCTTTTATTTTCCATAGAAAATAAATGAAGTAAGATAATCTTCAATAGAAACTCAAAAGTTTTAGAGGTTTATCCACAATGTGCAATATTTTATCTTTTTTAAGGTTGAATATCTTTGTAAAGATGCATCAGCGGTGATTGTTAATTAAGAGACTATTTTTGTCATGACATAAATGCCATAGATAACCATCTATAACTAAAACTCTAGATTGGTCCTTAAGTAAAAAATAAATGAACTACATACTATCAATTCTAGCTGGCTGTCTGTTGCTGCACTCCTAAATATATTGCTGTCTCATAACCAGTCCACTCGCCCCAACAACATTCCTGCCTTCATCCTTAAATCCTTTGCCCCCATCCTTCAGGCCATATTCACCCAATCCCCATCATCCACCTCATTACCCTCTGACTGGCTTTTGGCAAATATTAATCCTTTATTTAAGACAGGTGACCGGAGTGACCCAGCCAATTATCACCCCATCTTACTAACATCGATTCCATGTAAAATTTTCGAACACATAATACATAAACACATAATGAATTACCTTGACACAAACAACATCCTTACTGACTCACAACACTGCTTTTGACCTAAACACTCATGTGAATCTCAACTCATTACTACATTTCATGACATTACGATTTACGAGGCTACTTGACCGAAGTGACATTAAACAAGTTGACACTATCGTTTTAGATTTTGCCAAAGATTTTGACAAAGTCCCGCACAAAAGACTGCCATTAAAATTGAAATACTACGGTATTTCAGGACCTATTCTTCACTGGATCACTGCATTTCTTACTAACAGGACTCAACGTGTTCTTGACGGATCTTCATCTGACACTGTCCCTGTTATTTCTTCAGGTGTCCCACAAGGCACCGTTCTAGGCCCCCTTCTTTTCCTCTTGTACATTAATGATCTTCCACTTTCAACGCCTGACTCTTCCACTAGATTATTTGCCGACAATAGTTTGCTGTTTAGAGCAGTAAAGACTTGTGACGACTGCAGCTAGACTGCGGTGGGAGCGCACCTGGCAGATGCATTTCCGACTAGATAAATGTAAATTATTAAGATTCACCAGAGCTCACAACCCCATCCATCACACTTACACTCTCCATAATTCAGACCTTGAATCAGTACACACACACAAGTATCTTGGTGTTCACCTCTCAACTAACTTGAAATTCAACACACATAGACCACATCAGTGCCACAGCCAACATAACACTGGGGTTCCTGGGAGGAGGAATCTACATAACTGCACACCTGACATTAAACACAGCTTATGGCACACTTGTGAGACCAACACTGGAATGCTGCTCCACGGTGTGGGATCCTTACACACACAGAAACATTGATAGGTTAGAACAAATCAACACCAAGGCGGCTAGGTTCATTACAAACAATTACACTCGAACGCCTGGCGTCACAACATGGATCAAACAACAAATAAGTATGTAACTTCTTCACCTATATACGCAGACAAGCGCACAGACTTACACGTATGCAAGAGCACAAACACTCTCATTGACAATGACCCACACACATACTTACACAACGCAAACACTGCAATCAACGTACCGGCCGTAATACACACATCCATAAATACCAAACATATCACACTAACACTGACGCATACAAGCACTTCATACTTTCCACGCACCATACGTGACTGGAACAGCCTCCCTCAACAGATTTTAGACTGAGGTACAATAGACTCATTCAGAAAACAAATACACACTCACTTGTCACCACAACACACCAACACTAACAACTCCTCCAGTGCCATTTATAGGTGCCAGTGGCTTCAGAGCTATTGATTGATGTTGATTTATTGATTGATTGATTGTGCATCTACTTTGGGCAAGCCTCTCACATTGATTGCCTAGACCATGTAATAGAACTCGAATGACATGTGGCAAGTACACGTTGGTAAATTTTCCTGGGTATGTAACTGCATAGCCAGGAAGATTTTTTTCCGGTGATCAGAAGTGAAATATAGCGATTTTCAAGTTATTTACGGCTAGGTCAATTTTTGCATCACTAAAAGAAGCTGGTACGGCAATCCTTACTGTTTTAGTCACCGATATTTTAGTAGGGATACAAGAAGGAAATATGAAACATAATTAGGGGTGGGCAGGTACCGGTACCAGCTAAACGGTACGGTATCGGTACCAGATTGCTCGGATTTATTTATTGGATTTATTGATAATTCTTAATGTCCGATTCTTTTTTTTTAGGTTGCTAATAAATATTGTTATTAGACTATGATCGAGTACATCCATAATAACTATACATGCTATTTTTTATCGAAAAAATAAATATTCACTTCATTGAGAGAGAGAGAGAGAGAGAGAGAGAGAGAGAGAGAGAGAGAGAAAAATGTCCACTGTGTGTGTGTGTGTGTGTGTGTGTGTGTGGGTGTGTGTGTCACACACACAGACACACACACATACACACACACACACACACACATACACACACACACACACAGTGGACTTTTTTCTCATTTATTTCTGCCTCAATTATGGATGTAGTTTGTCATAGTCTAATAACAATAACAATATATATATTAGCAACCTTTTTTAATCTAAAAAAGAATCGGACACGAAAAATTATCCAGTAAATCTAAAAAATAAATCCAATAATAAAATAATGGAGATGGGAGCTATGATGGTAACGCAAAGCAGGACAAAATGGTGGGAGCTTGGGAAGACAGTTCAGCGAGGCAGTGACTCAGCAGCCAGCACAACATTCAAGGCTTAATTTGTCTCCACAGGGCCCATACCGCATGGCGACTAGCCAGCCCCGCGCGCCGTCAAGCATCAACAAGATCCAACCGGTACCGGTACTAGCGGTAATGCTCAGTGCCGAGTGATCATGAGTCTTCACGGCACTGGTACCGGTACCAGGTGCCGGCTGAATCGATTCTTCTCGGCACTGGGTACCGGTACCTGGTGCCGATAAGAATCTATTCAGCCGGCACCTGGTACCGGTACCAGTGCCGCGAAGACTCATAATCACTCGGCACTGAGCATTACCGCTAGTACCGGTACCGTTTGGATCTTAGTGATGCTCGGCGGAGCGCGTCCTCGCCACTCACCATACTGTATGGGTCCCGTGGAGACGATAAGCTTTGAATGTTGTGCTCGGTGCTGAGTCACGGCCTCGCTGACCGTCTTCCCAAGCTCCCACCATTTTGTCCTGCTTTTCGTTTCCATCATAGCTCCCGTCTCCATTATTTTATTATTGGATTTATTTATTGGATTTACTGGATAATTCTTCATGTCCGATTCTTTTTTTAGGTTGCTAATATATATTGTTATTGTTATTAGACTATGATCGAGTACATCCATAATATCTATACATCCTATTTTTTATCGAAAAAATAAATATTCATTTCATTGAGAGAGAGAGAGAGAGAGAGAGAGAGAGAGAGAGAGAGAGAGAGAGAGAGAGAGAGAGAGAGAGAGAGAGAGAGAGAGAGAGAGAGAGAGAGAGAGAGAGAGAGTTTTCTTTACAGAAAATTTATTTAGGAATTTCATCAGACGGCAGTAAGATATATAAAAAAAAATTGGGTTACGGTACCGGTACCGGTACTAACGGTACCTGAGTTTTCGGTACTGGTACTCAAATTAACGCTACCTGCCCATCCCTAACACATATAGTATAGTATGGACGAAATACAGCAACTGTGACAGCTCAACTTCAGCATTTTTTGCTGTTCTCTTGGTTAATTTTCTCGATTTGGTGCATAAATGTTCCAGCCTATTACAAAAGTTTAATTCTGCACTAGTTTCATATTCTGCTGCATTGAAATAACGTAATAGAAGGGGCTTTCCCATGCACTTTTGGGCACCACTGCGCACGAGATGCGGGCGTGACGTCATCGTTCCGTGACGTCATAACAATGACGTTGAAGCGAAATATCCTCTCTTCCTTGCTTTTTGATCCTTGGGTGGAGGGGGGATGGGGGATGGCAGCACTTGTTAGAGGGCAGCAATAATGCCTTTCTTTTTTTGCTGACAATGAACACTTAATTTATTGAACAGGGGTGGTGGTGAGCTGTGTGCAAGAATTATAGACTACAAGGAGAGCTCACTGAAATATCATCGATGACGTAATGACTGTTTAATGGTCATCTGGTTCACTCTCTCCATATAAAATGTATTAGAAAAACATTACATATTAATCTTAAGTGTCACTCATTCATAGTCAGATTTTGCACATTTTTGATTGCTAAGGATATGTAAGTAAACTAGGCAGCTGTTGAGTTGGCAAATAGTATACAGTAATATAATTATTTGATAAATATGTTAGAAAAACGTACTGAGAAATATTGCTGTCTACCATATATCGATGCATACGTTTTCTCAAATTTCATTAACATTAATTTTCTACAGCTATACGGGGATAACTAATCCTGTCATCAGTATCGTTATAGATAATATAGAAGTTGGTATAGTCTTTGTGTATTCTTACATATACATTGAGCCCTTTATGCATTATTTATATTAACCATTGGATATAATTTTCCTGATCCAATAGTAATACTTCAATTAATATATATCTATATGTTAGCTATTTTGATGACAGGATTAGTTACCCCTGCAAAGTTGTAGAAACTTAATGTTAATATTTGCCCAAACTGTTAACTCGCTTAAATTTCTAACAATGCCTTCGAACCTTAAGTGTGACGTCTGTCCCGGACGTTTTGCAGCTCAGTTCCTCCAGCTGAGGAAAACTTGCCGCCTCTGCGTTCAAAGATTACATCTTCAGAAGGCTGTGACTGAATGGAAAGTCAAGCACAATGATCTTGAAAAGAAATTTGTAGCCCTTCAGGAATTTGTTTTAACTAATGTGGCAGTGACTCCACCGTCGATGATGGAGAGGCCCTCCACCGTGGCTGTGCCCTCTCCAGACGACCCTCCTGCTTCACGGGAGGACGTGTTACCTGTATCACAGGATAACTCCCAGCCTGCCTCACAGGCAAGCCCACTGCCTGCCTCACAGGATAACCGCCAGCCTGCCTCACAGGCTAACCCCCAGCCTGCCTCACAGGATAACCGCCAGCCTGCCTCACAGGCTGACCCCCAGCCTGCTTCACAGGCAAACTCCCAGCTCATAAGAAAACGTCCAGTTCGCTAACTTGTGGAACAATTTTAACTACGATTCAGACTTGTTCCTTCCTGATGGCATTCACTTAAACCCTGTTGGAGCAGCCCGTTTCGGGAGGCTGCTCTGTGACCAAGTGGCTCTTCGAAAGCCAAAAAACGCGGAGGCGAGAACACCAGCAGCTCCACCGTAAGGGTGCACTCAACCCGCAAAACTCCCGACTCGAATCACATTAAAGCTTGCTACGTAAACGCTCGTAGCCTACGTAACAAATTTGAAGACTTAGAAGTCCTTGCAGCTACAAATCATTATCACATCATCGGAGTCACAGAATCTTGGATAGACACTTCAAATAGAGATTTCATTGCGGAATATAGATTACCGGGTTATACCATCTTTAGTCATGAAAGAGAGAACAGACAGGGTGGAGGCGTTATCTTTTATATCCACAACTCTCTTCATCCAGTATCCGTGAAAACAGATATTATAACCAATGTAGACACGGTCTTCATTGAAATTAAAAATAAATCTCGTAAAATAGTAATTGGACTTATCTACAGACCGCCAAGGCAGACTCTTGATATCGACCACGCATTAAGTGAATTATTATTAGAAACAAGTAGCAGTTGCGAGGCAGTAATTGTTGGGGACTTTAACTTGCCAGTGAAAAGATGGGGTGAACCGTTGAACTGTCATACAGGGCTCGACCTGTACACAAATTTACTAGAAAGTGATTTGCATCAACACGTTCAAGAACCGACTCGGGAAAATAATATACTTGACCTTATTTTTTCAACGACAGCTGATCTAGTTAACGAAGTAAATGTTGGTCCAATTTTTAGTTCTAGCGATCACCGAACAATCGCATTCAGCATCAATATTGTTGTGCTGGAAGCTTCCCCCGGCGACCATAGGCCTCTAGAAGGCTCCCGGAGAAACGAGCAAGGGGGCGGGGAGCAAGGCGAGCCGTCCGCGCCCCGCGGGGCGCGGCCAGGCGCCAGGCGGGAAGTGTTGCCAACTCGCATATATTTTTGCTACATGTTCTTGTATGATCTAAAATATACTGTAACATTCTAGACTGTACTGTTCTGGATATATATAGGAGAAGAGGGCGAGAGAGGGCAGTTCCAGTCATAGTAAGCTAGTGGTAAGTGAAGAGTCAGAGTGAAGTGTACTACTGAGGAAGAATATTAAACTACAGAAGCGGTGCAAAGTGTTTACATATCCAACTCCCACGGAGTCTCCTGACGGCGACACGGAACCCAAGTAACACGTCCGGCATAACACTGATGTCAGGAGTGTAGCCATTTGTTTTTTCGCCATGGAGACTCGTTCCCAAACTGCCCAGAGGGACGACATGTTGATTGAACTTTTGGAAGCCTTGAGACTACAGGGGGAGAAACAAGAAAGAGCACAGCATCAACAAGAAGGAACACTCCAAGAACTCAAAGAACAACAAGAAAAAGCACACCAAGAACTCAAAGAACAACAAGAAAGAGCACAGCATCAACAAGAAGGAACACTCCAAGAACTCAAAGAACAGCTAGAAGATCGCTTCACAGGATTACAGCTACAGCTAAAAGCAGTACAAGATGGCAGTGAATCAGTGCGAAGAGAAATTACTGATGTGACCACGAACTTGGGACAACGCCTGATAGAAGTGGAGAAAGAACACACAAATCTTCAACAAGAGATGGAGGTGGTACGGGAGACAACACACAAAGAAATATTAGAAGTAAGTGACAGAGTGAAGGCCCTTGAAGACTGCTTGGCTGGAAACGGACAGCCAGTGCCTGCAGGGGCTAGTTGTACCCAAGATGCTTCTCCTACGCAAGTCCGGGGTAGTTTGAGCCCTGTTTCGCCTGAGTTTATCCCCGCAAGAAGTTCCGCCAGCCCCATGAGTCTGCTGGGTTCGCCTGTTAGAAAGAAGCCTCAGGAGTTTGATGGCAAGGTCTCCTGGGAGGCTTACCGCGCTCAGTTTGAGCTGTTGGCAGCTCGGAACGGATGGGATGACCAAGAGTGCGCGGTACAGCTGGCCACTAGCCTGAAAGGGGCGGCGCTGGAGGTCCTTGCTCAGCTCGACAATGCGACAAAGGGCAGCTACAGCGGGCTGGCACAGGCGCTGGAGCAACGATATGGGACCAAGCACCAGAACGAGCTCTTCAGGGTTAGGTTCAGAGCCCGCAACAGGAGGCACGGCGAGTCTCTTCAGGAACTCGCTCAGGACCTTGAGAGCATGGCGCACAAGGCATACCCAGGTGCCACCCCTGACCTGCTGACGGTTTTGCTGCGTGATCAATTCATCGATGCCCTGGACAGCCCTCAGCTGAAGATACAAGTGAACCAAGCTAAGCCAACATCAATGCAGGAAGCTCTGGCACGTGCCATGGAGTTTGAGTCCTTTGTTAGGTCTAGCTTGTCAAGCTTCAGGGACGACTCGACTTCTGGCTTTAGGGCACGAAAGGGCGCTGTCAGCGACACAGACAGGTTCCAAGGAACGTGCTGGTACTGCGAAAAGGTTGGATACAAGGAGAACGAATGCCATAAGAGGAAGAAGGAATATGAAGGTGGCGCTAAGAAGAAGCCCAGGGAAGGACCCAAGTGCTGGACCTGTGGAGAAAAGGGGCACTGGAAGAATGAGTGTCGGAAAAATGTGCCCCCAACGAGCGATCACCACTCGGGAAACTAAGAAGGACTGGTTCACGGGGGCAACGACCAGTCTGTCCTGTACATGCCCCGAAGATATCAGTGTGCAGGAGAACCACCATGACAAGCTGCCAAGTGGAGGGCAAGGTTGACGGAGTGTTGTGGCCTGGGGTCGTCGACACAGGCTCGGAACGCACATTGGTGTGGCCTGACGTGGTGAGTCATCGTCGGTGGCCTGACGTGGTGAGTCATCGTCGGCTTCCTAAGACGCCGCATCGACTGTGCGGAGTCACAGGACACTACGCAGAGCTCAGAGGCCCAGTGGACGTGAAGTTTGAGCTCGGAGGAAAGGAAGAGTTCCTCTCTGTGTACGTGGCCGACATGGATGACCCCTGCATCCTAGGTATGGATTATCTTGTCTCCCAGGTGCGAGCTGGACTTCCGCGCTAAGCAGCTGACTGTAGAAGGAAGGAGGGTGCCACTGACGACTGTGAACAAGGAAGACCTGCCAGTGACGGTCAAGCGCACCACCATTATTCCTCCGAGGTCGGAGATGCTGTTACCCTGTCAAATTACGGGTGCCCCCCCGGCTAGCCTGTGTGTGGTAGAGAGTGGAAGTCGATGCCCGGTAGAAAACGGGGTGATTGTAGGCAGTACTTTGGTAGACCCTGCTGCAGCGGAAGTGCCTGTCATCGTGGCCAATGTCTCCTTCAGCCCAAAGAAAATAAAACAAGGGACCATGGTGGGGTTGTGCCAAGAGATCGACCAGAAACCAAGAACCTGTGTCTGCAGGAGAACCCTGACGAAGCCCCAGGAGGAGCTGCCTGACTACCTGCGCGACCAGTTTGACAGGAGCTCCAAGTGTCTAGAGGAGCCCCAAGTGGAACAGCTCAGGAGCTTCTCGTGAGGAATGCAGATGTGTTTTCCACAGGAGACCTGGACTTGGGGTGTACGGACCTGGTAGAGCACCACATCGACACAGGTAGCCACCGCCCAGTGAAGCAAGCTCCTCGAAGGATGGCACCAGCCCGTCGCAAGGAGATGGATGAGGTGATGGATGATCTCCGGCAACAGGGGTTAATCGAGCGGTCCAGCAGCCCGTGGGCGTCTGCTGTAGTGCTCGTCAGGAAAAAGGACGGTTCCCTCAGGTGCTGCGTGGACTACCGAGCCCTCAACGATCTCACCATCAAGGATTCATACCCACTCCCACGGATCGACGACACGCTCGACGCTTTGGTGGGCTCCAAGTGGTTTTCAACACTGGATATGAAGTCTGGGTATCACCAAGTCAAAATGGCGGAACAGGACAAAGAGAAAACAGCCTTCTCCTACGGTCAAGGCCTGTGGCAGTTTAAGGTCATGCCCTTTGGCCTATGCAACGCGCCGGCCACGTTCGAGCGGCTGATGGAGAGGGTGCTGGAGGGACTTCACTGGAAGACGGCACTCATCTACCTCGACGACGTGATTGTCTTTGGCCAGACCTTCGAGCAGGAGATGGAAAGGCTATCAGAGGTTTTCGCCCGGTTTAGAGCTGCACACCTTAAGCTCAGCCCGAAGAAATGCTGTCTGTTCCAAAAGGAGGTCCAATACTTGGGACACATCGTGAGCGAGGCTGGAGTACGCACTGATCCTGAGAAGGTGGCTGCGGTAAGGGACTGGCCGACACCCACCAACGTGAAGGAGCTGCGGAGCTTCCTCGGGTTGTGCTCATACTACCGCAGGTTTGTGAAAGGCTTCGCTACGATTGCTGCACCACTGCACCTCCTGACGAAGAAGGGGCGCAAGTTTGAGTGGACAGCGGAAACTCAGGTTGCCTTTGAGAAGCTCAAGGAGGCCCTCATCAGCTCGCCCGTACTCACCTACCCAGACCCCTCTAAGCCTTTTATACTGGATTGTGATGCCAGTGATGAGGGGATTGGTGGAGTGCTATCCCAGGCATGTGCCGACATGGAACGGGTTGTGGCCTACTTCAGCAAAAAGCTCACCCCAGCCGAGAAAAACTATTGCGTGACCCGGAAAGAACTCCTGGCAGTAGTCAAGAGCCTTGACTTTTTCCATGCTTACCTGTACGGTGCAACTTTCACCATCCGCACGGATCACGCTGCATTGCGGTGGTTGAAGTCACTGAAAAACCCTGAGGGCCAGCTTGCTCGCTGGATAGGTAAACTAGAGCAACATCACTACACTATTGTGCATCGATCTGGGCTAACACACGGTAACGCGGACAGCTTGAGCCGGCACCCCTGCCAACTTGAGTGTCAACATTGCCTCCAGAGGGAAAGCGTCCAGAATATGTGCCGCCGCACTACAGTGGAACAGACAGCGGAGGTGCCATGGGAAGACTTGGGAAAACTGCAGCGGGAGGACCGAGATTTGAGACCAATTATGGAGTGGCTGAGTCAATCGTCAACGCGACCTGGGTGGGAAGTAATCTCGAGAGAAAGCCCTACCACCAAGAATTACTGGACTCAGTGGGACACTCTTCGGATGGACAACGGGGTGTTGCAGCGACGCTGGGTCTCTCATGATGGTCTTGACCACTACTGGTCCACGGTGCTACCTGTGAAGTCCCGGGAAGGCGTCTTGAAAGAAATGCACGACAGCATCACCAGCGGACACCTTGGGGTAAAGAAGACACTGAGTCGCCTGCGCCAAAGGTTCCATTGGGTTGGCATGAGGAAGGACGTGGAAGAATGGTGTCACGCGTGTGAGGTGTGCTGTGCAAAGAAGGGCCCCAAGAAGCGTCACCGTGCCCCATTGCAACTATACCAGGTTGGAGCCCCCATGGAACGGGTGGCAGTGGATATAGCAGGACCCTTGCCTCTGACGACGAACGGAAATAGGTACATCTGCGTCACAATGGATTACTTCACCAAGTGGCCGGAAGCCTACGCCATCCCTGACCAGGAAGCCACTACCATCGCCAAGGTTTTGGTGGAGGAGTTCTTCTGTCGCTTCGGTGTGCCTAACGAGCTCCATTCCGACCAGGGAAGGAATTTTGAGTCAACAGTCCTTGCCGAGTGCTGCAAGCTTCTGGGTATCGAGAAGACCCGGACCACCCCTCTGCACCCACAGTCAGATGGAATGGTGGAGAGGTTTAATTGGACGTTGGGCCAGGAGTTGGCCAAGCAGTGCAACAATGATCAGTCTTCATGGGATCAGAAGCTGCCTGCGCTTCTCATGGCCTACAGGTCTGCCGCCCACGAGACTACGGGGTATTCACCGGCAAAGCTGATGTTTGGACGTGAGCTGCGATTGCCGGTGGACCTACTGACAGGAAGGCCTCCTGGGGAAAGCCTTCCAAGGGACGCCTCCAGTTTTGCCCGTCAACTAGAGGAACGGCTGGAAGAGGTGCACCATCAAGTCCGAGGTGCCTTGAAGTTCTCCGGGGAGGCCATGAAGCGCGGTTACAATATGAGGGCAAGCCACGTTGACTTCAAGGAAGGAGACCGAGTCTGGCTTTACAACCCGCAGAGGAAGAAAGGACAGTCTCCGAAGTTACAGAGCCCCTGGGAAGGCCCTTACACTGTGCTACAACGCCTCTCCGACGTGACTTACCGAATCCGGAGAACGGAAAGGACCAAGCCGAAAGTTGTCCACGTCAACCGCCTATGGAGGTACCACGGTCCGGGAAACTACACCTGGAACAACTACAGACACTCAGCAGCCGACGAAAACGCAAGGGACGTCCAGGACCGAGAGGAGGTCGACGACGACGTAGGCCTTCTGGACCTTTCAGCTGAGGGAAATAACCTCCCGGCTTCGGCAGATGTTCCAGGGACACCCCAAGAAGCGGACGACGACGAGGCGCGCCAGGAGACAGACGTGCAGGAGGCACCGAGCAGAAGACAGAGACAACGCAGGCGTCCACAGCGATACGACGATTATTATGTTTTTGATTAATTCTCTTACGTTTGTATGTAGTTAAGTGTGTGATCGGGACGATCACAATTAAGAGGGGGGGATGGTGTTGTGCTGGAAGCTTCCCCCGGCGACCATAGGCCTCTAGAAGGCTCCCGGAGAAACGAGCAAGGGGGCGGGGAGCAATGCGAGCCGTCCGCGCCCCGCGGGGCGCGGCCAGGCGCCAGGCCGGAAGTGTTGCCAACTCGCATATATTTTTGCTACATGTTCTTGTATGATCTAAAAATATACTGTAACATTCTAGACTGTACTGTTCTGGATATATATATAGGAGAAGAGGGCGAGAGAGGGCAGTTCCAGTCATAGTAAGCTAGTGGTAAGTGAAGAGTCAGAGTGAAGTGTACTACTAAGGAAGAATATTAAACTACAGAAGCGGTGCAAAGTGTTTACATATCCAACTCCCACGGAGTCTCCTGACGGCGACACGGAACCCAAGTAACACGTCCAGCATAACAATATGAAAGAAGGTAAAGTAACTCCTAGTAAAGAAAAGGTGCCTGATTATCAGAGAGCGAATTTCGTAAGACTCCGATCAATTCTAAATAATTCTGACTGGACTGAAATCACGGCGGAAACAGATATTGATAAATCTTGGGGGGCCTTCACCACAATATTGAACAATGCCATAAGCATATGCGTACCCTATCGTAACAGACGTTCAGCTTCTAAGAAGAAACCCAAATGGTGGAATAACGAAATTCAAAATAGCCTATCTCTTAAAAAATGCGTATACAGTAGATACATATCAACTCAGAGCGACGCTGACAAACTAGAGTTGGACAGAATTCGCCGCGAAACCAAGAAATTAATAAAACGAAGCAAGAAAAATCTTGAAGAATATATAACGGAAACAAGTAAATCTAATCCTAAAGAATTTTTTAGCTATGTAAATAATAAAAAGTCACTCACTTGTGGTATCGGACCGCTTGCTAATGAAAATGGTAACCACACGAACGATGAAAATGAAATGGCTACAATCCTAAATAACTTTTTCACATCCGTATTTACCGACGAAGATTGTTTATCACCTCAACCGCCGGAGGTTTGAAGGGCCGAAAAGATGTTAAGTGGCGTGCTCATCGTAGAAAGTGACATTTTACGCACAATAATTGAAAAGATTAAAGTAATCAAAGCTCCTGGTCCAGACAAAATTACCCCCAGGGGCTTAAAAGAAATCAAACATCAAATTTGTAAACCGCTCTCCATCATATTCAATAAATCCTTAACAGCTGGAAGAGTTCCGTCAAATTGGAAACTTGCAAATGTCACACCAATTTTCAAAAAGGGGGACAAGTCTCATCCAGGAAACTATCGGCCAATTAGCCTGACATCTATTGTTTGTAAGTTAATGGAGACTATCATTCGCGACAATATGGTGAAATTCTTCGAAGAAAATAATATAATAAATAATTCGCAACATGGCTTCCGTAGTAAACGTTCGTGTTTGACTAACTTACTTGATTTTTTTCACTATATTTTTGAGGTGTTCGATGAAAGCAGATCAGTAGTTATCATATATCTGGATTTTCAAAAGGCATTTGATAAGGTCCCCCACCAACGATTGCTCAGCAAACTACTGGCGCACGGTATCTCGGATAACATTCACAGTTGGCTTGCGGACTGGCTCTCTGAGCGGAAACAGAGAGTAGTTCTAAACGGTGTTACATCTAACTGGCTCGATGTCAAAAGCGGCGTACCTCAAGGATCAGTGCTTGGCCCCATGCTCTTCTTAATTTATGTTAATGAAATCGATGATGGGCTCACTTGCAAAGTATCAAAATTTGCTGATGACACAAAATTGCTATAGTCTGTTCACTTAAGTCTGACCCAAGCTGACAACATAAACATAAACCTAAGCGTGTTTGCAAGCTGAGTGCTGATTGGCTACTGCTATGGCTTCCAAGTTTACTTTAACCTCTGTTTGTGTTTATCTCACGCAGCACTTTCCGCTAATCTGCACTGTGCTTACGAACACGCTTAGGTTTATGTTGTCAGCTTGAGTCAGACTTAAGTGAACAGACTATAGTAAAGTAACTGCGACACTCGACGAAGAAGCTTTACAATCAGATCTAGATCGACTTTCACGTTGGGCCAATCAATGGCAAATGAAATTTAACGTTGACAAATGTAGAGTGTTGCACATCGGAAAAAATAACAATCGCGTTCGGTACGTAATGAATGGCAAACAACTTTCTGCAGTAAGTAAAGAAAAGGATCTTGGAATCACTATATCAAGCGATTTAAAGCCCGGTCAGCATTGTTCAGAGGTAGTTAAAACTGAAAACAAATTGGTTGGCTTCATCGGACGAGTCTTTAATAATAAATCGGAAAAAAATAATATTAAAACTGCATAATTCGTTGGTTCGACCCCGTCTACAGTACTGTGTACAATTTTGGTCTCCCTACTACAGAAAAGACATAGAAAAGTTGGAACGGGTCCAACGAAGAGTAACAATGATGATTCCAAGGTTGAGAAATTTGTCATATGAACAAAGGCTTAAAGAAGTAAATTTATTCAGCCTATCAAAACGAAGAATGCGAGGCGATCTAATAGAAGTGTTTAAAATGTTTAAAGGATTCAGCGATATTAATGCGGAAGATTACTTTACAATTGATCGATCAAATAGAACAAGAAGAAATCACAATTTGAAGATAAGTGGTAAAAGATTCTCGTCGCACGAAGCTAAACACTTCTTCTTCAATCGAGTTGTTAATGTTTGGAACTCTCTACTCTGTGATGTCTTTGATAGTACAACAGTTACGGCCTTCAAGAATTGATTAGACAAGTATTTTGAATCCAACCAGCAACTAAGATATTACTCATTGTCGTAATAACGTTAAGTTCTTTCGAATACTGGTGTCCTTGTCCGTTTTTATCGCCCGGTTAGTGGTAGCAGTAATGGCAGTTCTTTCCTCTTTCCTACATAATTTCTATGCAGTTTTTCCATGCTGCATGGTTCTTTTTCCTTTCCTGCCAGCTTTGGCTGGAGGCATGGGGGGGTGGGGAGGAGTTTTCGCCTTTGCTGTCCTTCATCTTCCACCTTTGATTAGATAGTTAGTGTAGCTTGTCACAAACAACCTCGTAAGGACCAGCAGGTCTGCTGTTGTTTGTTCTTCCTTTGTGTTCCTTTGAAACTTGAGAAAACGTAAGCATCGATATATGGTAGACAGCAATTTTTCTTAGTACATTTTTTATAACATATTTCTCGAATATTTATATTACTGTATACTATTTGCCAACTCAACAGCTGCCTAATTTAATTACATATCCTTAACAATCAAAAAAGCGCAAAATTTGACTATGAATGAGTGACAAGATTAATAAGCAATGGTTTTCTAATACATTTTATATGGAGAGAGTGAACCAGATTATATACGCGGTGCATTGTGGGTAAAACAAATGCTTAGTAAGCTATCCTTATTATGTAGGTTGAGCCACTGTAACACCCATATACAGCACAAATCACCATTTTTACTGAGCACGCTGCGGTGAGAATACAGTGAAGTGAACAAGTTTCCCGCCCAGCACTATTTGTGTACATGAGTGACGTCATCCGCGGTGCATTGTGGGTAAAACAAATGCTTAGTGAGCTATCCTTAAAGTATACAATCCTTGGGTGTGGGTTTTGGCTGCTGCAGGACGCTTAGGGGCTCCTCTGCCTTCCTCCCCCGACCTAGGTAAGAATGTGAACTCACTTTTTGCATGATGAGCCGTGGGTTTTGGCTGCCGCGTGACACAAAGGTTATAAAATTAATGTAGAAGCTATACTTGAAGGTCGAGGGATTTGGTGGTGGTTTGGGGTGGGGTGGGGGACGAATAACCTAGTTATGCTGCTGTAAACAGCGGTAAAGATTCGTTTTAGTACCGTGCCAGTATTTCATTACATACCTTATGAAACACCACTCACTCTTCATGTGTCTTTTCTACAAACGTTCAACAATCAAGGAAACGCTTTCAAAATCCAATTCAACTACTATTTATTGCTGAAAATTGGGAATAATATTCACGAAAGCACAGCCTCTTTTGGCGACGGCGGCGGCGGCACCGCCGCCGCAAAATAGCTTGCAAAGGGTTTAAGGAGGGGGAGCATATTTAAACTACTCCAACCGAACTTTACGACCTACTAATGGGGGGGGGGGGGGGAGGGCTTCGCCCCTCTCGACTCCTCCTTCTAATCAGGGGGGGCTGAGCCCCCCTGGACCCTCCCCTCATGTATATGCGACTTGTTTCTGCGAGGAAGTATTTCTCGCAACACCCGCTGCACCGCCGCGGCCGCCGCCAAAGGAGGCTGCGCTTTCGTGAATATTATCCCCTATTTTCAATACTAAATAGTCCTTGAATTGGATTTTGAAAGCGCTTCCATGATTGTTGAAAGTTTGTTAAAAAGACAGGCTATACGAAGAGCTATATAGTGATGTTTCATAAGGTAGGTAAATATAATGAAATACTGGCACGGTACTAAAACGAATCTTAACCAAGATATATGAAGAGCTAGTGATGTTTCATCAGGTAGGTAATGAAATACTGGCACGGTACTAAAACGAATCTTAACCAAGATATATGAAGAGCTAGTGATGTTTCATAAGGTATGTAATGAAATACTGGCACGGCACTAAAACGGGTAAATGTCCAGAGAGTTGCCCATCTCACCGCGGTACTTCTCACCCTAACCATGAGTTAGATCTCATAATTCTATGCATTTTGAACCCCATATATATGCCTCGCAAATTGATAGAATCGCTGCTAACGATTTTTTTAAAGTTAGTGTTTTGGTAATTATTGAAAGTAGCTTCGCGCCTCCAAAATACGATATTACGCCTCCATATTGTACTAAAGGGACGAAATACATGTCTCTTAACCATAATATGAAGGCGGAAAAACTTAAAAGTAATGAAAAAGTGGTAAAGGTAGTGAAAAGGCATATTATACATACGCGGGCTGTGTTTACATGGCGACGCCATTGTGATGTGAGCAGCGTTGCCAACGATCCGGTTAGCGGTGGTACGCTAGGTTAGCGATGGTACGCTTAGTTAGCCTTAGCCCACGCATGTGAAACCAGGTCCACCACGCGTGGTTATTATTATTTTTTTTTAGAACGCGCACCTTTACCCAAAGGCTTTTGTGAAGGTTTGGGCCGGGTATAGTATTACGTAAAGGTGCGTGTTGTAAAAAAAAAAAAAATAAAAAAAAAAAAAAATAACCACGCGTGGTGGACCTGGTCTTACATGCGTGGGCTAATGGCTAACTAAGCGTACCATCGCTAACCTAGCGTACCATCGCTAACCGGATCGTTGGCAACACTGCTCACTTCCCAATATGGCCGCCATCAAAATACAACGCGTGTAAGTATAATATGCTTTTTCACTACCTTTACCACTTTTTGTCTACTTTTAAGTTTTTCCGCCTTCATATTATGGTTAAGGGACATGTATTTCGTCCCTTAAGTACAATATGGAGGCGTAATATCGTATTTTGGAGGCGGAGGAACAAAGTATCCCAGTCCCCCCCGTGACGCCCCGAGGCGGCCGCAAAAAACTAACTTTTCAAAAATCGCTACCAGCGATTCTATCAATTTGCGAGGCATATATATGGGGTTCAAAATGCATAGAATTATTAGATCTAACCCATGGTTAGGGTGAGAAGTACCGCGGTGAGATGGGCAACTCTGGACATTTACCCTACTGGGTCCAAGCGAAGGGAACTAGACCACGAACAGCTCCACACGGTAGTACCTGTATGTGACAAGCCGGCCACAGGACCCTAACGGTGCTGTCAAGGGGCACAGACGAGGCGGGTCACCAAGCGAGTCGTGTGAACCAGCGAAGCACCGCGTCACCCTCTTGGATAACACCTGTCGCCGTGCGCACCACCAACCCAGGAGGGCGGTGACCGTTGAGAAAGGTGTGACATTACAGCTGACTTACCTGGTGGGGATATTATGGTGCACGATCGAGCTTGAGCTACCACCACACGGCGCGAAGGTCAACTGAACAGTGAGCTGACTGACTCGAGTGCAACGTCACCACTAAGGATTCTAGAATATATTGTAGACTTCTTGGTCACCACTAAGGGCAAGTTGATTTCAATGATTTGTGATATTGACATGAGCCAGACGCAGGAATTTAATAACGGCATGCAATTCAATCAAATTTATTAGGTAGTGGTTGTACTCAGACACGCATTGAACCCTTCACTTGTTAGAACAGGAGAGAGAGAGAGAGAGAGAGAGAGAGAGAGAGAGAGAGAGAGAGAGAGAGAGAGAGAGAGAGAGAGAGAGAGAGAGAGAGAGAGAGAGACCTATTACTATTTCCATCTGGGGTTGCAACACCTCTGGTAATTACTCGCCCCAGGTAAAGAACAACTGATGCAAAGGGAGGGGGGAAGGAAAGTGAAAAGGAAAGGATAGGGAAGAAAGGGAAAGGGAAAGAGTACTAGGGGAACCGCCTTCCTACATTTTTTTTTTTTTACAACAAAGGAGGCAGCTCAAGGGCAACAAAAAAAGAAAACAATAATAAAAAAAAAAGCCCGCTACTCGCTGCTCCTAAAGTAAAACAAAAGAGGTATATATATAGCAAGATCTATAGTAACAGGTCTCCTCACTTTACCTCCACTGCGCAGCCTGTGACGTCAGCTGGCTGTGAGACAGTGAGGAAGACGGGGAACTATTCTATATTCCCCGTTCTCTCTCTCTCTCTCTCAAGAATACCCCATATTTGCCCCCAGATGTTGATGCTGTCATTATTATTAGTAGAAGTAGTATTGTGTGTGTGGTGTGTGTTCACTCACAAACGCAAATGTACGCATAACAGCTGTAATATTTTGTATATCTCCCTACTTCATATTTTTTCTATATGTAATTCTTATAATGTACCTTGTCAATGGCTATGAGTAGATACCCTCTACTCCATTCTTATTACTAGCTTACATGTGTGTGTGTGTGTGTGTGTGTGTGTGTGTGTGTGTGTGTGAGAGAGTGAGAAACTGAGAGCGACTGCCAGCTAGCTGTTACTGCACGGAGGTTGGAAGAGTGACTGACCCCGTTGGCCCCGCTGAACCTACCCTCGAACAGCCTAGTGACGTGAGTGCGCCAGCATCTGCGAAAATACGTCGGAAGTGAGGAGACCTGTTACTATAGATCTTGATATATAGGTTGGGGTATATCCCCAACGAAATACCAAAAAAAAAAAAAAAAAAAAAGGAAGGCATATAAAGAGAGAATGAGGAAGGGGAGAAAGAAAACAAAACCAGACAAAAGAAGGGAAGGGAATGAAATGGATGGGAAGTATATAAAGAAAGACTGAGGAAGAGGAGAAGGACAAATAGATGGGAAGGGAAGGGAAGGGAAAGGATGGGAAGTATGTAAAGAGAGACTGAGGAAGGGGAGAAGGACAAATAGAAGGGAAGGGAAGGGAAGGGAAGGGAAAGGATGGGAAGTATGCAAAGAGAATATGAGGAAAGAGAGAAGGACAAATAGAAGGGAAGGGAAGGGAAAGGATGGGAAGTGTGTAAAGAGATAATGAGGAAGGGGAGAAGGACAAATAGAAGGGAAGGGAAGGGAAGGGAAAGGATGGGAAGTATTTAAAGAGATAATGAGGAAGGGGAGAAGGACAAATAGAAGGGAAGGGAAGGGAAAGGATGGGAAGTATGTAAAGAGAGACTGAGGGAGCAGAAAAAAGCCAATAAAAGGGAAGGGAAATATATCAAGAGAGAATGAGGAAGGAGGGAAGGAAAAATGGACAACCAAAAGATGGGATGGGAAAGGAAGTATGTTATGAGAGAATGAGGAAGGGGAGGAAAAAAGACAACCAGAAGGGAAGGGAAAGAATGAGGAGGAAAGGACCTTACCCGCACGAGGCACCCTGCACAGGAAGAGGGGAGGGATGGGAGGAAATGGAAAAGCAGGGAGGGGGAGGAATATGAAGGAAAGGAAAGGATAGGAAATAAACTGGAAGGTAAAGAAATATGAGAAGGAAGGGAAGGAAAATCGAGGAATGGTAAAGTGAAAATGTGAAAGGAAAGAAGAAAGGTAAGCGCTTTTCATAATTCCAGAAATAATTATCATTAAGCTTTGGAAAGTCTGTGAACCCAGAAGTGATTTATGGCCTTTAATATATATCAACACACATAGTATTCATTGTTACCAATTATAATTATTATTCACACACTGATATTTATAATATACACACGTACATGCCTTATATAAAAAGAGATTCCATCATCACCATTATCATTGTAATCATCATAGTCATAATCATTACTGCATCGAGTTGACAATGACGAAAAATACAATAGAAATCTTAAGATCAGGAGGAGGAGGAAGGAGAAAATGGAGGTGGAAAAGGAAAGGGAGGGGGAGGAGGAGGAGGAGAAAGTGGAGGCGGAATAGGAGAGGAAAAGGAGAAGTAGAGTTGGTATTAGTACAAG
Source organism: Eriocheir sinensis (assembly GCF_024679095.1). Taxonomy (NCBI): domain Eukaryota; kingdom Metazoa; phylum Arthropoda; class Malacostraca; order Decapoda; family Varunidae; genus Eriocheir; species Eriocheir sinensis. The sequence goes on along the minus strand of NC_066546.1, from coordinate 5,879,667 downwards.
CCTTATAATGCGACTTAACAACAACATAATGATAATACGTAATGATATGCGAATAACAAACGCTTGCACGCCCGAAATCTTTGCAAAAATGCTAGGTTTCTTCACTATAATTCTTCCTCTAAACGAGTACAAACGTTTGGGCTTGGACAAAGTGCGTATGGAAGGTCTTGGGCTTGGACAGGTCTGTATAGCAGGTCTTGGGCTTGGACAGGGTTCATATGGTAAGTCTTGGGCTTGGACAGGGTGCGTATGGTAGGGCTTGGCCTTGGACAGGGTGTATGGTAGGCTTTGGGCTTGGACAGGGTGCGTATGATAGGGCTTGGGCTTAGATAAAGTTCGTATGGTAGGGCTTGGACAGGGTGCGTATGGTAGGTCATGGGCTAGGAAAGGGTGCGTATGGTAGGTCTTGGGCTTGGGTCACTCGCAACCCGTCCCCTTCTTCTCTCGCCGAGGAGTCGCGGCAAGGAAGAACAGACAAGGAAGGTGGCGAGTGATATCACAAAGTTACCTTCCTCACGAGGTCATCAGGTGGTGCCAACAAATACAAACACTCGAGACGAACACTTAACAACACACGCAAAAAATGGCGCACAGAAAACCACTAACCAAGCGCTCAAAAAATGGCGCACGCAAAAAGCTCCCAAATGTAGGAAGCTAAGTCTCCAAACGTGAAGACACATATTAACTTTATAGTATATATATATAATGGCAGATATTGGAGAGAGAGAGAGAGAGAGAGAGAGAGAGAGAGAGAGTAAAGTAAAGAATGGGGCGGTAGAGAGGCTCAGTTTGTGTAGTTTTAGAGCTTAATGGACATTTCCTATATTATGCTGATTTGACAGCATGTGAATTAAAATAGTCTATTAGTACGGATGTTCATTGCTAATAAAACTCATGCCTGAATTCCTCTCCTTGAACTCATCTCCCTTTCCCTGCCTTCTACTGCCTCCCTTTCCTTGTTATCTTCCCTTCCCTTCCCTTCCTTTTTCCTCCCCACCCACCCTTCCTCCCGCCTTTGTCTGTCCTAAAGTGGGAGAGTGGTAAGACAGACACTGGCATACAGGGCGGCAGGCTGATGCAGAAGGTTGATATGGCATGCTGATATGACAGACTGGCAGATGTGATGGATGTGGTGGATAATTATGACAGACTGGCAGATGTATTTGATGGTCGATATGACAGACTGGAATATATGGCAGACCGGAAGATATGAAAGACTGCATGGCTGATATGATAGACTGGGAGATATGAGACTAACAGATATAAAAATCTGGTAGATATGACAGGCTAGCTGATATGAGACTTTGGCTGATATGATAGTTGATAGATGTGACAGCCTGACAGACATGGCAGAGTGTTTGATAGGTATGTCACATAGGTATGTATTCAGCAGTGGTATATGCTGACCAAGGTGCGTTTGCCAATTCATAGACATCATTCCAATTTGTACTTATGTCAGGAAAGATCAAACTACTCTGAAAAATATAAAGTCAAAATAAAGTTTGATGATCCAACTTTGTTTTGAATTTTTTTTATACCTTTTACCATTTTTTTCGTAGCTTTGTCCCATCTAATTCATGTACTAATTAGTATCATAAAAAAATGGAAGCATATGCTGGGGGTGCATTGCCACTTGTAACTAACAACTCCTTTTCCAGAAGTTAGGCCAAGTATGGCTCCATGCATGACCCTTTCCCATCCTGACTAAATCACAGCAGGATCCATTGACTTGACCCAACCATGAGCTTTATGGGAAACTCCTTGGCCTCTTCCACTCAAGCTTGTCTCTTACAGGTTAAACATTGAACCCAGTATATAGTTTCAACTTCTGGGTAACATGATACATGCCAATGTAGATGGAATTGGAGTTAACAGGCATTGCATGTACAAGACTTAGATTCAGTCTTATGGAGTATATAATCGGTGACTTGATGAAGTAATTCTAATGTTACCCCATGATACAGCAACAGAGGGAACACAAGTGACTTAGATTCATAAACCTCCTTCTGCACAAGTTTGGAGAATGTTATATACTTGTACCTTTAAACACCCATACCTTGGTCTTGGCCCAGGAGACCTGGAATTCTAGTCTTCTTCTCCTCATGTAAAACCTGAAGAACCATCACCAGCACCTCCAACAACTCAGAAAGGATTACTGCATCATTGGCAAAAATAAGATCAGAGACAGTGATGTTCAACAATGACTTTGGTCCACAACTATGTCCAATACACAGTCCAAATAAGTACTTCTCTCCTGCATTCACAGAAAACAAAGATCTCAGCACTATGAAAAATATTTTAGTTCAGGAAGCTCCTCAAAGGAGTACTGATAAAAATGATACATCTCCCTAGCTACTCCTGTAGCACTGATACATTGCATACAGCAATGTAGCTTTGATTTCTGTTACGAAAAACGTGGAATTGTCAGTTTTTTGGACATTTTAAAGTTCAGAGGAACATTGTTTGTGTTCCTTGACCCAGAGTAATGGGAGCCTACAAACAACTCATAGCCACCTTTCTTAATGCACAGACTTAGGTACATTAAAGTTGTCCAAGACAGTGAGTGTCTCGAGAGGAGTCTTACACAGAGATGAGAGCACATTCTTCACTTTGATCTCAAACATCTCAATAGGAGCGTACATTGCAACAAGAGAAATGAAACCCACTGAGTGCTAAATTTAGCCTTACTAGCAATAGATACTCATCAACCAAGTAATCTCAACTATGGACAATTGTAGTCAGCTTGAGATGAATACAGCTACTCCTCTGAGACAAGCCCCATTGTTCATGCAAGACTATCAGTGTATACCCACTATTAATCAAATTAGTGGCAGGAATCCTTCTCTCTGAGAGTCCCACTATATTCAGCTGCAGTTGGCTAAAGGTCCAACAAGTGATCCAGACTGTGATACTCCAGGAGCGTCAGGGTTTTCTGGGTGCATACATGCAAAACTTGCTAAAGTTTTACCCCGGGCATGGTTCCAATTAACATTACTGCAATGGTGCGTACAAATTGGCGAACACCCTTAAAGAAAGAACACCTACACATACATTTCCATAAATGGTATAGTTTCAAAATATAGAAATAGTGCAATTTGAATCTCCACAACCGGAAATCCCAATTCAATAACAACTTGACAATTGTTTTTAGTCAGCCATTTCCATCACTACTCGAGAGAGAGAGAGTATATATATATATATATATCTATATATCTATATATATATATATATATATATATATCTATATATCTAGATATATATCTATATATCTATATATATATCTATCTATCTATCTATCTATCTATCTATATATATATATAGATATATATATATATATATATATATATATATATACAATATCTATATATATATATATATATATATATATATATATATATATATATATATATATATATACAAGATGGAATGACAAAGAAGGGATATATGACTACTCTGCATTATTCATCTTTTAAATGAAGACCAACTCAAAAGAAATTACACAACAAGGTTGGATGCTTCAGAATGCTCAATCTCTGACCTTGTTATCCTTCATTGTTAAAAAAAAAAAAAGTTTCTCCATCTGACAGCACAATCTCCCAGAAACCCGTTCCTGAATCTTCAATAACACACAGCTGTCACTGTCTTCTACATTAAACAATCTAAGTCTGTCCTTAACTTAGAATTTCAAATGGAAACTTCATATCCTAAGGTTAGGCATTTTGTATCATCGTCATCAATATCCCCCTTCCAGACACTATCTATTTTTAGGGGCCTTGTCAGACACTGTTTAGAGTATGATGCTCTGCATGGGTGGAAGGCCTCCATCCACACAGCTCTTTTGGACAGCAGAGTCAAATGCATTTTGCCTCATCTCCCTTCCTCTTATGGAATGTCTTCAACCCATTCAATTCCACTGCAGTATTACTCCCTTTGCTATCTTTCATCTAAATTTTCATGGTAACTCCTCTTCTGAACTTGCTTGCTGCATGCCTGCACCCCTCCTTGGTACACGAGACTATTCCGTACTTTAACTCACCCCAGTGCTGTCCAACCTCCTCATGCAAGAGTTCATCAATATTTTAATTTTTCATACTTTATACTAGTAAATAATGGCTCCATGGTTAGCATGCCTAGATAAGAATCTGTGGGCCTGGGATTGAATCCTGGCCTGGGCAGTCAGTGCAGAGCTCATCCAGGTGTTCATCCTCCCTTTGAGGCTGGTTGATAAATGGGTACCTGGGGAAACCTAGGGAGGGCAAACTGTGATAACCTTGATGTCCCAATGGCCCTGTGTCCACAGACTCAGGGGCCAATGTGATGGAGATGAGCACCATAGCCATGCACATCTATACCATATGCCCCCAATTTTACTTCTTTACACTAGTAAACACTGGAACAGCCTTTCTTCATCACTGCTTCCTCCTTCCTATGACTTGAACAAACCTAAATGAATCACTTTGACATCTTCTTTCATCTTCTTTCCAGAGCAGCTTGTTGCAGATTTTTGTGGGTTTGCTTTGCCACTGGTCTGCCTCCTCTGCATGGAAAAGAAAAAAATAACACAAAGAAAGTAAGAAAGAAAAGAATAATACAAATAAAATGATAAATGAGAGAAAAAGCAATAGTAGAGGAGAGCGGTGATGATTCGGACAGTGGGATGGTCTGGCCATAGCACCTATTGTAAAGTGTATGGGACTGAGTGCTGCAAGATTTTGTGTGAATGTGCAAAACTTTGTTGCCTTGGCCCACAAAGGGACAACCACGCCTTCAGAGCTGTTCTTTTCAATGCAAGTCCGATTTTATATTTTTTTGCATCTCGTATGTAGTACTTTCAGGGTGTATCGTAAGCACTTACTTCAAAAACATGGCAATTAGCGAGCTATAAATTATTTTGGTGACGCAGCGATGCACGGCGTAGGTATTGCGTATAACGCAATCGCCCAGCTCTTGTGCTGGAAAAGGAGTGTGACCACACATTTGCTTTTTATTACAGAGTTGTGATGATTCGGACAGTTGATTTTTTAATGATTTTTATTAAATTTATATCAATTTAAACATTATAGGTGTTGCAACGGTTATAAAAAGGTTAATTTGGTTGATTTATATTCAGATATTATGCTTGTGAGAAGAGAAGGAAGCCATAATACCAAAATTTTTAAGATATTTCTTGTAGTTCTCCTTTTATTTTTTTCCCCCATTAATATTTAGAGGATACATTTGTCCTTAAACAAATGTTTTGTAGTAGATATAATCTTGTTTATTAGCCAATCAAACTTAAGTTATATTAATATTATGGCGAGTAATATGAGTGTCTGTACCATCCCACCTCCCTGGCCGAACCATCACCACGGGGGGGGATGGTTCGGACAATTTAGAAACTTGTCTTTCATCACCTACATCTGAAAACTGGAAATGGCTACGAGTGTCATATTAGCAGCCTAAAGAGCCAAATGATGAAGGAACATTTTGAGATCAACAAAATTACACTACTTAAACTTTTTTTCTAAAAATATTATTCTAAAAAGTGGCCGAATAATCACCGCTCTCCCCTACTAGTAGACAGTAGTAGTAGTAGTGTAGCGTTACAGTAGAAGCAGTAGTAGTAGTAGTAGCACTAGTAATAGAAGCAGTGATAGAAGATGAAGTAGTAATGGTAAAAGTAAATATAACACCCATATTACAAAAGAGCAGAAGCAATGGCTGTGGCAGCTCTGTCTGTAAGCTGTATAAAACCCAATGCTAACCCCAACACTATCACCAAGTAACACAACACGCTAGTACAAAAAGATGTATACTCAGTTCATGCTTGCTTTGAAAATAACTCCTTGCCTTCCTCCCTTCAGGGCATACCATTCACCAATCTATAAACAAGCTATGTGCTTCTTTTTCAGTTTGCTGCATGTGACTGGTGGGTACTGGGAAGGTTAAATCTCATCTATATTGACTGAACTGACATGAGATGAGCTTATTTATGATGTTATGACACCGGAGTAAAAGATGAGGAATCTTGCTAGCGGTGGGGTGAGATGGACACACGGTGCTGCCTTGAGTGGTCTGGCTGGGAGGTTGGAGCATAATCTGAGGTGAAGATCCTGCCTATAGGGCCACCTTTGCCTTCTTCGTGACATCTTGGGGGACAGGCTGGGTGATGAGTTGAGGATGAGCTATGCGAGGGCATTCAACTCCAGACGAAGGGTTGCTGCAGAGGAAGTCTAGAGAATGTTGAGCAGGTATAAGGCGTGAAGCAAAGCCACAGAGAAGAAAGCAACCCACTTGTGGCTGATGGTACCACTCCCACCTGCAATGAACAAAGGGGAATGTTAGTGTAGGAATGGAATTAGTGAAGGGAAGGAAGTCAGCCAGATGTAAGAGTCGGCCGTACTTTAAAAACCTTTCGCCAGGCCTGGCACTGGAGTTCTCCGGGCGATCCGATATTTGGTACCATTAGACGGAATGAACGCTTCGCCGGGCTAAGCCTCGCCAGCGCTGAGGACGAAATAGTAATGGAACTTGCCGCCGAACGAAAGTCCAGGCGGAGGCAAGATCTACAGTACCAGGTCTCCTCATTTCCGACATATTTTCGCAGATGCTGGCGCACTCACGTCACCAGGCTGTTCGAGGGTAGGTTCAGCGGGGCCGATGGGGTCAGTCGCTCTTCCAACCTCCGTGTAGTAACAGCTAGCTGGCAGTCGCTCCCAGTTTCTCTCTCTCACACACACACACACACACACACACACACACATGTAAGCTAGTAATAAGAATGGAGTAGAGGGTATCTACTCATAGCCATTGACAAGGCACATTATAAGAATTACATGTAGAAAAAATATGAAGTAGCGAGATATACAAAATATTATAGCTGTTATGCGTACATTTGCGTTTGTGAGTAAACACACACCACACACACAATACTACTACTACTAATAATAATGACAGCATCAACATCTGGGGGCAAATATGGGGTATTCTTGAGAGAGAGAGAGAGAGAGAGAGAGAGAGAGAGAGAGAGAGAGAGAGAGAGAGAGAGAGAGAGAGAGAGAGAGAGAGAGAGAGAGAACGGCAGCGCAATGAGAGAACGGGGAATATAGAATAGTTCCCCGTCTTCCTCACTGTCTCACAGCCAGCTGACGTCACAGGCTGCGCAGTGGAGGTAAAGTGAGGAGACCTGTTACTATAGATCTTGGGCGGAGGCTTCCTTTCCCGCTGGCGAAAGGCATAAATTTGAATTGTTTTACTATGTCTGCAGTAGCATGAGAAGTTGAACGAATTAGAAAAGACACACTAATTTATTTTTGCAATAACTCAAGCAAGTTCTATAAATATCGATGTATTTACATCTTTTTTCAAGACTATGTATAGTATCGCTCCATGAGGATTCAAGACGCCTGCCTCCTCCGGTAAGTGCACTCTGTATTATCGTTCACATAATTAGGTTAATTTCCATTTTTGTTTGAATGTTTTGATGAATGCAGCGGTACTGTCAGGTGCATCAAAGGTGTCTCACGCCCGCAGGTGAGCCATAATGAGCTGTGCCAAGGCCACATTCTTGAGTCCTGCCCGGGCTAGTCATATTACTGATTTTATGCAGGATGAGTTAATAAATTGTTATTTTCATCATAATTTCATAATGAAATTTACAAAATGAGTATTCAGAATCATTCGTCAGTTGTGTATTTATAAATTATTGATGGATTTAATAGGCAAAATGTAACAAAAGCTGATGAAGGTATTTCCTGTTTCCTGTATTTTCAGGTATTGACATAAGAGTGCAAGCAAGTATAAAGGCTGTAGTCACTGTCTAGTGGGGTCACTCCCTCCTAAACCTAGATCAAGAGCAAGACCCAGGTAAGCCAACTAGAATTTATGAAGGGTTACTACTAGAAACATCAGTAAAATTTTACAAGTGTGCCCGTCTTGCACTGGCAGATGAAAATATTCTAGAGGGTAGTTTTTGGTGTGTTTTGAAATAATCTTACCATTAGCTTTCTTCTACCCTCCCCCCCTTCCCATTTAGTGAAACCCATCGATATTTCCTGCAGGACACTCGCCCTTTATTGGTAAACCTAAAACTAACCTAACCTCGATCCCCGTGATAACTTTTTTTCTAACCAACTAGGGGCCCTACACCCCCTTCATAAAGCACATAGGTGTCTTTCGCCGTGATGCAGGTGCACTTGTAAAACAATACCAAAGCATCTGTATCATAAATATTCGAAGACCAATTGTCATTACATTGATTCTTCACTTAGTTCTACTACTTGATGATATGTTGCATATCACATTAATATTACATAAATATTACTTGCTGTCAAAGTTCATTTCTTGGCATACAGGTCCCATCATACATCATAACTCATAATAGTCACTAATACTTTGTTTGAATAACATTACATAAATACTACTTGCTGGCAAAGTCCATTTTCCATCATACATCATTATTCATATATAATAGTCAATAATACTTTGTTTGTATAAGCATTACATCATTGTATATAATGTATATTCTTCAGATGATGGCAGCCTTACAAGTTTTTGAGGAGCTTGATGTCCTCGAGGATGCTGCAGGGGAAAGGGTCAGACTGCCGAGAAGGATTGTGAAGGATCGCTTGGACTTATTCCTAACTTTGACTGAAGAGGAATTTACATCCAGGTTCAGGATATCAAAGCAAAGCGCAAGGGCCTTACTTGCTGACTTACATTTACCAGAGGCAGCTGATGCAAGAGGTTAGTGTACATAATATACCATTGCGCTATAATGATTTAAACATGTGGTAATTCTTTAAGTTCTCTAGTCATGCACCCAGTCCTTTGGAAACTGTTGTCATGGCTGATTTTAATGTTTCAAACATAACCTTAATTTTTTGGGGGTGGTGAATAGCAAATAAATACCATATCCCCACGTCATCAAATACATTAATCAAAATCATTAGCAGTTGTTGCCCTACATATAGATGATATATTACAATGGAATGCAAGATATGGGATTTATTCTTGGTTATCCTTAACAATTTACTCTCCTTCCATAGGATGTCCTGTACCACCTCACCTTCAACTCCTCATCACCTTAAGATGGATGGCCACTGGTGACCTGCACCAAACTATTGGAGATTGCCTGGATGTCTCTCAGCAGTTTGTAAGTTCATGCTCTTCACATACTGTGCGTGCCATTGCTGCTTTATATCAGCGGTATGTAAAGTTTCCTGGAAGGCATGAGTTAGGGTCCATCAAGACAAACTTTGAAGCAATCTCTGGATTCCCAGGTGTCATTGGTGCAATAGACTGCACACACATCCCCATTCTCAGTCCAGGTGGTCAGCAAGCAGAAACTTACCGAAGCAGAAAGGGCTTCTTTTCATTAAATGTACAAGCAGTGTGTGGTCCAGACTTAACATTTTATAATATTATTTGTCGATGGCCAGGATCAGTCCACGACAGCAGAATATTTGCTAATAGTTCTCTGTATGCTCAGTTGCAAGCTGGCGATTACAATGGCCATTTGTTAGGGGACTCAGCCTACCCTCTTCGTCCCTTTCTTATGACTCCTGTTGGGAATCCATCACGGCTCATGCTAAAACCCGTAATGTAATAGAGAGAGCATTTGGAGTGTGGAAACGACGATTCCGTTGTCTGGCCATTCCTATGCGTACAAGCCTGGACACAACCATGGCCACAATCTGCAGTGCAGCTGTTTTGCACAACATTGCAATGGCAGACAGGAATGAAGATATGGAAGATTATGACAATGATATTATAAATGAAGAAGAAAGACTCATTGAGAATGCACAAAATAGACATGCAGGACAGAGGAAGAGGGCAAACATGATAAATAATGTATTTTCAAATGAATAACATGAAATGATATAAATGTTAGGGACCAATTTTTGCTGCCCAAATAGTGATAAAAGTAAACTGTTGTCTGTATCTTTTTTGGGTTTTGTAAACTGAGGGAGTAAGCCAATACAAAGGCTGCAGGCACTATACCAAATGGGGTGACTATCTGGCCCGTGCTGGGTTAATGGGTCTCTCCCACTACAAGCTCAAAGGGCCAACTGGACAGGAATGAGCTCTGAGCTCCACAGTCACACATAGCTATAGCATATACTCCCATTACACACACAGGACATGCAAACACACAGGCGTGGAACCCTACTCTACCTTCAGGTAGTGTGGTTTTCAGTCTGGAAAATAAGTTATATTTGTTTTCAAGTTTTATATTTTTGTGGAATCTGTTTTATATGGTTGACTAATAAAATCTATTGGAAAAGTATTTTGATGTTTAATACGACAATCATATCCTGAAAGTCTTTCAGAACAGAAGAAAAAAATGATTAGTGATTTTTTAGTCGAGCCAAGTTTTTCTCGTGATATTCTTTGACACACCTCTTTTGAATGGCAATTAGTTCCAATTGGCTTTCATGAACTTTTGAGAGATTGGCATAGTATTCTGTTGCCAACCTCTTTTCGTGATCCATTACATGTACACACACATATGTACACACACACACACATGTACACACACACACATGTACACACACACACACACACACACACACACACACACACACACACACACACACACACACACGTGTACACACACACACACATGTACACACACACACACACACACACACACACACACACACACGCACACACACATGTACACACACACACACACAGAACGATTCCTACCTTTTTCCCTTATTCCTTTCCCCAGGTGTGGGGTCAGAGGCCCTTTTCATATATATGTATATATTCCTCATATTTTGTTTTTCTACATATTTCGAAACGAAAAATAGTAATTACCGTCATGTTTTTGATAAATTTCGTCGAAGGAGACCCTGATGTACCCAAAGCGGGTACTCAGCATATAATGTATGCGAAGGATGAATATGCACCATACAAATTTCCCGCGCTTTTTAGTCGACACGGTGCTACATCTAGCAGGCTTTGGGAGTGTTAGCGCGGGCGATCACTTTCGGTCGCCGAGACTGGCGATCGCCACCGCTGGAGAAAAATGGGTGTTTAAAGTACGGGCTTCCTCACCGACACGATCGCCAAGCGTAACTTCGCCAGGCATTCGCCGACCTTGGCGGATGGTTTTAAAGTACGGCCCAGTCAATAGTATCCAAGCTCTAAGTAGCACAGACCATGCATGTACTACTGTTACACCATACTTGAGAATCTGCAGGGGGCAAAGCTCTTTAAAGGGAAGAAACGTTGTGTTGGTAGATCTAAACGCTTCTTAGGAGTGGGTATGAAGGAAAAACAAAAGGTGTAGAGCCATGCGAAGTATGTAAAGTTGAAAGCTGGGGATCTGAGTGCATAGATTAAATGGATAACTCGGAAATCAAGGGTAAGGATCGACTGGAGAGAGAATTTTAGCAAATAAAAATTGAGAAAAAGGAAGGCTGAAAATATTATGTTCTTATTAACTTTAAAAATATGCTACGCCACAGCATCACAGTATTGAGCACTATAACTGAACCCGAATTTATCAGTTTATCCCTATACTGTCCAAAATCCCCTATGCAAGAGTTAACCAGCATCTTCATTTTTTCATCCCTTTCATAGATAAACTCTGCTAAACTCTTTTTTATAAGGGCAGTGTTTAGCAGGCCTTTTTTTCTCATTATAACTTTTTTTACACTTAAGCATCTTCCTCTTCTGCAAAAAAGAAATAATAAAAAATTATGGGAAGCCTCAGTTTGAGAGAGGATGTGGCTTGATTATGGATAGACCAATGACATAAATGTTGAACAGAGTGGCGCCAGGTAGCCAAGCAGGACTCTCACCTGTGTAGGCGCCTTTACTCTCCAGGACGGACCCGGTTTGCAGTAGCTGGCCCTCTGCCGACTCTTCAGATGACTGGTAGTACACGGCGGCGGTGGTAGCGGTGCATCTGCGGGGCGAGGAAAGAGGAGACTGGAGGGCTGGACTCAAAGCCATATTCATAAACAAGAAAGCCTTCACTTTGTTGTATAGAGAGTCTCATTAGAAAGGAAGCGTATATGAGTTTTTCTGAGTCAAGATGTATGGTAACTTTTTGTGGTTTTGTTAGGTTAGGATAAGTTTAGAGCATCTACAAACACATGATAGGCAACAGCTGATGACATAAAGTAACAAAAAATTAGCTCACTCAGTTATATAACAATGTCTCATTCTTAATGAAGCATACATGATTTTTCGGAGTAACGGCGAAGGGTAACTTTGTAGTTTTGTTGGGTTAGGTTAAGTTTAGGGTATCTTCAAACGCATAATAACCAGCAACTTATGATATAAATCAACAACGAATGACCTCATTTTGCTGTATAGAAAGTCTCATTATCATAGGTGGGCGTTGTCGCGATAAGTTATCGCGATACTTTATCGCTGATAACAAAATCAGGTTATTGGCCATCCGCTACTTATTTAAATATATATCGGTATCTCCATTACTTTTGTAACCAAACTAGCAATAATCGATACTTTTTTTCTGCCTCTCAGAAAAAAAAAATGTTGTCTCCTCCCCACTGCGCATGCGTGGCCTGGGTTGAATGAAAAAATTTCGGGGTATGAAATATGTTCAGTGAAGAGATTTCATACTTAGATTTAGATCATCAACATTAAAACATTAGCTTATTTTTTATGTTAGACTCAAAAATCAATATATCAAAGAGAAAAATAATTTTGCTTTGCCCCAAAAATGATTATTCACTGCCTCAAATTTGATATTCCATATACGTTTGTGAGCATGACATGGTATTGAAGGCACCCGGTGTTGTGTTATTTGGTATCCCATCGTCAAAACAAACAGAGTGCATGTTCAGACTAGTAAGCGTAGCCCTGTACAGTCTCACAAAGCTTTTTAACACATCAAGAGTTGCTGGAAGGCTGAATCAGACGAACAGTACCACCATACTCGCTGTTTCTAGAATGACACTCTATACATATAAAAACAACTCGTACAGAGTGTCGTTCTAGAAGCAGCGGGGATGGTGGTAGTGGTACTGTATGTCTGATTCAGCCTTCCAGCAACTTTAATTACGGCTAAAAATCTTTGTGAGACTGTACAGGTCTACACTTTCTGAGCATGCGCAGTTCACGACAGACCAGTGTTTGTAAACAAAAGCGCCAGCTTTTGACGGTGGGGACGGCAAATAACACAACACCGGTTCAAGCGTTTCTTGTATTACCGTTTATAGGTACGTGTCAACGTGTGGTTTTCAGGTTTTATAAGTTTTCTAAAATACAAATAATGTTAAATTTTAATTCATGTATGTTTTTTCATTTGAAATATCACTATATTATCGTTTTCGCCTATCGGACTTATCGCTAGCTAGTATCGGAATTGTGGATTTATATCGGGTATCGGTTATCGCCTATATTTGTGTCTCCAGTTAACGAATATCGGTTATCACCGATAAGGTTTTCCATTATCAGTTATCGGTTATCGGGAATAAGGTTTTCTGTTATCGTGCCCAGCTATGCTCATTACTAAGGAAGCATATATGAATTTTATGATTTAAGACCTATAGTAACTGTTTAAGGTTTTGTTAAGTGAGCATAAGTTTAGGGTATCTTCAACCACATGATAGGCAGGGACTTATGGCACAAATCAACAAATGAAGAGCACATTGTATCAGATAATAAGTCTGATTAGTATAGAAGCATTTATGAATTTACTCAGTGCATATATATATATATATATATATATATATATATATATATATATATGTATATATATATAGATATATATATATATATATATATATATATATATATATATATATATATATATATATATATATATAGGGAGGCGGTGGCTGAATCGACAGAGTAACAGCACCGCGTTCAGGAGGACGCGAGTTCAATCCCCGCCCGGTGCCACCAAGCTGGGATTTTTCAGCCGCCGCCGAGTGGCTTAAAACTACCCACATGCTGTCCAGAAGACCACCTATCAACCCGGACTCTAGATTCTAGGATTAAAGATGAGCTCCGGGAGGGCAGCATGAGCCAATGCAAGATGGCGCCACTATAAACACTCGCCTGCGCCAGAACGGGCTGGGCCGACCATCAGGACCCACCGGGAAGAAGCCTTGGGTCGACCATCAGGCCCCACCGGGAAGAAGCCTACCGGCGCTATAGGCCGCGACGTAAAAAAAAAAATAAATAAATAAATAAATATATATATATATATATATATATTTGTATATATATATATATATATATATATATATATATATATATAATCTTGTTTATTAGCCAATCAAACTTAAGTTATATTAATATTATGACGAGTATTATGAGTGTCCATACCATCCCACCTCCTGGCCGAACCACCACCATGGATGAGTATGGTTTGGACGATTTAGAAACTTTTTTTTCATCACCTACATCTGAAAACTGGAAATGGCTACGAGTGTCATATTAACAACCAAATGAGCCAAAGGATGAAGGAACATTTTGAGATCAACAAAATTACACTATTTCTTTAACTTTTTTCTAAAATATTTTTCTAAAAGTGGCCGAATCATCACTGCTCTCCACTATATATATATATATATATATATATATATATATATATATATATATATATATATATATATATATATATATATATATATATATATACAGTACCCTCTCGAGTTTCGCGCTATCCGAATTTCGCGATCGTCGAGTTAGCGCTTAGTCCTAAATTCGTACCATATCGACTTTCGCGCATTACCGCCCCGAGTTTCGCGTTGCTTTGACATGTACGGGTCACGTCTACCTACCGTCGGCGTCATGCGTGCTGCCTTGAAAGGTGGTGTCCAACCACTGGGGCTATGGGCAACCGAGGTTGCCCGTATGCCCAACCCGGAGCGAGTTGCTGGTTGTCCGTATGAATGGAAAACGGTTGTGGGTACGAGCGTGGGTATGTGGGTACGTCACGGCTGTATGTAAACAAACAGACGACGGCAGTGGCTGAGGAGTGAGGAGCAGTGGAAGATGGCCAACCAAGAGACTCGTAAAGTGGTCTGGCAAAGCTGCTTTGCTTGATTAACAAGATAAGAGAACACCCAATGCTGTGGAACCACAGTCCAAAAAACTTTTCTTCTCCAGTCTTTGAAAATTGTAAAACTTCCGTTGTTGTTTTCCTCTTCTTCTTCTTCTTCTTTTGACCTGTAATGCATGGCAGCGACGGTCCACTACACTGTCCGGTGTTGCGAGAAATATCTCTCCGCTGAAATTAATCACTTGGCTCTGCACCACGCATGCGCACTGTGGGAATACACAGCATTAAAAGTATTAATTTGCCTGGTTTTGTTCTAGTTTGTCCGCTTGTGATCTTTGTGAGCGGTGAGGGAAATATGGAAGCAGTACGCAGGTTGAACCTCTCTGCGAGCTATTTTGCGGCTGCGGCGGCGGGTGCACGTACGTATAATAGGCATTGAAAAGTCAATCATGATATTAGTGATTTAATGATTTATGACAGAAAGAGTAAGCAGATTATTTCATAACACACAGAAAATATAAGTTTGTCCAACTGTCCCACGGGTGACCGCGACAGCCCTTACTTTAGCAGACGACACCACGTGGATCACAACGTGTTTTCAGAACTGCCAGCCAATTGTAAGGCAGCCGCCCTCAACTGCGGCTTCAAAACGACCTGTTCTCACTTCCCATTTTCTTCCTATTACCAAGGTACGTATTTTGAGATAACAAGGGAGTAAAGTCGAAATAATTGAGATAACAAAGAAGTAAAAAAAAAAAAAAAAAGTCAGTTTTTCCACGGGTCGGAACCAATAAGCGCTTTTTCATGGATTTCAATATCACGAGTTTCGCGATCCTCGAGTTTAGCGCTATACCTTCGGAATAAAGCAAGCGCGAAACTCGGGAGGGTACTGCATATATATATATATATATATATATATATATATATATATATATATATATATATATATATATATATATATATATATATATATATTGACGGTTTGGGTTATAGTTAGGTGGGCACGGTTCCGCTAATTCGCTAACCGAAGCGAAGCGAAGTTAGCTTTTTCGTTAGCTGATTAGCGTTTTCGGTAATTTGAAAACAGTTAGCGGATCAATTAGCTTCCGCTAAATGTAATTCCTCCTACGCTAACTTTAAGTGCACTAAAAATTCATACAGGTTTGTTCTTGTCTGTTGTGGGCAGACACAGCACCAGTTGAGCCACATGGCGCAATAATTCCAGGGCTTCCACTTTTGGGTAAATTTCGCCCTAAAGTTGGGTAACTGGACAATTATTAGGGAAACATTTTGGTATTTAGAGTAATGCATCTTCCATTACCAACTCTTTAAACTCGGGATTTAATAACAAGAATTCGATATTTTCCACCTGACGAGAAATTAATTTAAAATGATAAAAGTAAGTGTCAGTTATGGAAAAAAAAGTAAAAAATGCGTAAATTTACGGGAAATCTTTAGTAAAATATACGGATTTAGGATAAACTGGAGGTTTCTTTCTCTTCTCTTCTTGTTGTTGCTTGTTGCACTGTTGTTGGGCTCTTTGTTCAGTTCAGCTGCGACGTTGTCACCGTGTAGTCATCGCGTTCATTATTGTCGCCTTGTTTATCGTTATCGACGTACACTCAAGCTGCCGGCCAGGAGTCCCAGAAGTTCCAGGACCCGTGGCCCCACCTGGAGAAGTACTTTGTCCTTAAATCACGAGATATGACGAACGCCAATGTCTTGCACTTCCGGTTCCAAGGAGACCATCAATGATGGACAGACGGCGAGCCTTTACAACTTGAAGTCAGAGTCATGTCAAGAGGAAACACCCAGCTCATGCCACCCAGTTTGAGGAAAGGATCAAGGCTGGCTCTCTCCGTGGGAAAAAAAAACAGGCACTCTCCTCCTGGTAGTGACAGTAGCACCGCCAGCCAGTCATCGCACCCACCTGCAAAGAAAAGACACCAGCCCACCATTGGCGAGGCGTTTGGTCAATCAGCTGCTGGCACTAGCGTCCGTCAGTCTGTGGTGGACACAAAGATTGTGGACCTGTTCGTCTGCAATATGCTTCCACTGCACGTACTAGAGTCCCACATTTATGTATCTAAAGTGACACCCTATCCCCAGATGTGTGTGGGAGCAGTCCTGTGTAGTGTGTCATCACTCATCACATATATCTTATTAGTAATAAGATTTTGTCTTTCTGCACTCCTATTTACTTATTCACTTAATATAGTTAGTATTATTTACATTTATGTATCTAAATTGATCCATTATCCCCAGCTGTGTTGGGAAACAGTCCTATGTAGTGTGTCATCAGATATCTTATCAGGTTTTGTCTTTCTGCACTGCTATTGCAAGTTCATATGTAAGGCTTAAATAAAGAATATGTTGAATTTAATTTGTTTATTTGTGTACACCTTTTTCATCAGCTGATTTTGGCATGCTATACCTTTCTGGAAAGTTCTGTCTAAACTACGACATGTTGAAACTTAAGGTCACTAGGTCTGTTTTTAAGAGTTTTAAGCCAAAATACTATAGTCCATCGACTCTAATTTGAGCCCTGTGGCTTGGCCTGGGGAACCCCCCATTTACACATCTACCGATGACCTACACAAGGCGATCTGTCTCACTGTTAGTCTGTACGTTATCCAGTTATGGAATATATACACACACACACACATATATATATATATATATATATATATATATATATATATATATATATATATATATAGATATATATATATATATATATATATAATACGACTGCATAGTGTTATGAATGACAACGTGGCTCATGCGATGGTGCCGCACCTTCACCCTTCCGCCACCACGGGAGACTCACGTAGGTCTCACTCTCGCGTCCTGCACAGCCAAGCAAAATATATTATATATAACGTAAATAAGAGAGAGAGAGAGAGAGAGGGGGGGGGGGGGGAAGGGGGGCTAGCGAGCTCCTCTGAGGAGAGTGATGGGGTGATGTGGCAGTAGCGCGGCTTATGGGAGCCGTGCCTAAAGACTCAAGTTAGATTCGATAGACTATAAACCGAAGCTAAATCCATAAAAAAAAGTTAGCGGTTAGTGTTAGCTTCCACTAATTTCTTTATCAGTTTAGCAGTTTAGCGTAAGTGAAGCTAATTTTTTAGTGGATTACCAGTTAGCGAAGCTAACTTTTCGGTTAGCGGTGCCCACCACTGTAAGTTAGGTAAGGCTAAAAGTCTCTTCAAGCACACAACAGCTAGCGACTTATGGTATAAATCAACAGAGAATGAAGTCACTTTTTTGTATAGAAAGTCTTTTAATAAGAAAGCAAACATGAATTTTCTGAATCAAGATGTGGTATTTGTTTGGGGTTTTGTTAGGTTAGGTTAAGTATAGGGTATCTTCAAACACACGACTGCCTGCAATCTAAGGTAAAAATCAACAAAGAAAGACTTCAATGTGTTATATAGAAAATCTCATATATAATTCTTCTGAGTTAAGACGTATATATGGTAACAGTTTGGGGTATTGTTAGGTTAGGTTAAGTTTAGAGTAGCTTCAAATACAAGATAGCCAGAAATGTATAGCATAAATTAACAAAGAAATACCTCCCTTTGTTAGATAATAAGTCTCATCACCGAGGAAACATATATGATTTTTCTGAGTAAAGACGTATATAGTAACTTCGCGGTTTTGTTAGCTTAGGTTAAGTTTAGAGAATTTTCAGACACATGATAAGTGGAAAATCATGGCATAAATTAACAAAGGGAGAACTAATTATGTTATTAGAAAGTCTCATTTAGTAAGGAAGAAAAGGAGATTTTTCTGAGTCGAGACTTATGCTAGCTGTTCGCGGTTTTGTTAATGTTATAAGGTTAAATTTAGGGAATATTCAAACACGTGATACCTGTGAACCTATACCATAAATTAACAAAGAAAGCCTTCACTTTATAGAAAGTCTCATTAGTAAGGGAGCATAGATTGTATATATCCGTAAACTCTCTCTCTCTCTCTCTCTCTCTCTCTCTCTCTCTCTCTCTCTCTCTCTCTCTCTCTCTCTCTCTTAGCTGCCTAGTGCCCCTTCAAGGATAATTAAAATCTGCCTTGGTAATCAGTTTTGTTTGCATACACCATGTCCTACATTATTCTGCTCCTGTTATTAACGATGCACATGTAAATAAATTAATATACACCCACACAGGGGTAGGTTTATCATGCAGTGGTGGGCACCGCTAACCGAAAAGTTAGCTTCGCTAATCTGGTAATCCACTAAGTAAAAAGTTAGCTTCGCTTACGCTAAACCACTAAACTGATAAAGAATTTAGTGAAAGCTAACGCTAACCGCTTACCGCTAACTTTTTTGTAAATGGATTTATCTTTGGTTTGGTATTTTGGCTCTAAAACATTTACAAACAGACCTAGTGACCTAAAATTTCAATATGTTGTAGCTTAGACAAAGAGCTTTCCAGAATGGTATAGCAAGTCAAAATCATATGATGATCAAACTGGGTGGCATGCGCTGGGTCTGTCCTCTTGACATGTGACTTAAAGTTATAAAAGCTCGCCGTCTGTCCGTTAGTGAGTACGCTGAACTATGTTAAGAATAGAATTAGGCATTATTTCAATAATAGCATTGCTACCCAACTCAGACACTGCTGTGACACTGGCAGCACCAGCAGCCTCCACTATATTTTATATCCACAATATTTATATACAAATAGTATTTATTTTAAGAGGTAACAGAGCGCGAGAGATAGTATGCATGGCCACCGAAATTGCCTTAGCTTAGATCTAGTAAATAACAGCCAATGAGCAGCGCAGACACCGTCACTCAAGCAATGATGCCAAGCCCGCGAGTTCATCCCTGAAGGAAAATCTCTGCCAGTTCTCGTGTAACAGACTACAGCTGTTTCCAAATTTAGCGAAAACGTTAAACAGCTAACGAAAAAGTTAGCTTCGCTAATTAGCGGTTAGCGGATTAGCAGAACCGTGCCCACCACTGGTTATGACCCTTCTGGTGTAGTGCAGCTGACTTGCCTGATGGGGGTTATCTCTTTGGCCAACTGGTTAAGGAGTGGCTCTCCCATATTGCTGGTCGCGGGTTCGATCCCCGGAGCCGGGAAACCTTTTCCTGTCTGGATTAATTTCTCGTGTGTTTCGTTACCCGCTGTGGTCGTGTGGGAGTGTAGTAATGAGGAAATTCGTGGCGTAACACTGATAGTTTGATCCTTCCTCTGTACCATGAACCTAAAGAAACACTCATTAGAACCCGACTGCTCACCCTTTTGGCCTTAGAAATAGTTGAGATGAGGGGTGGAAGCGTCTGACAATACCGGCCTGAGTGTCCTATCAAATTAGCGTGAGGCAAACCTCCCAAATTACTTACTTTAGATGCAGTAATCCTGAAGGGAAGTGCCTGGGGCCCGCCACGAAACGCAGACCCAGGCGGGAGGTTTCGAAGCCATCTGTATCGTTTTCTGGCGTGTACTGCACCAGATGCTCATTCGAGGCCTGCGGAGGAAAGAGGGGGGTGAGATGAGGAGGAGGAGGAGGAGGAAACGTGGAAATGCAGGCAACATAAAGCCTATTGGCTCATTACAAGGTTGCCCGCTTTGGTGATTTAATCTGCTCGACAGCCACTTGGGGCCTGGGGAGCAGATTAAAGCACCTCGATATTCAGTTTACTCCTGAAGAAGTTGATGGTATTTGCATTTACTACCTCTGAGGGAAGATTGTTCCAGTGGCGGATGACTCGGTTTGAAAAGAAACTCCTTCCAATGTCTGTGTTACATCGACTTGACTGAATGGGTAAACCGATATTTCTAGTTCTTGGGTCGGTTTACAGTTCAAAGAATTTGGTGTAATCAACGTTACTGAGCTTTTTCAGGTACTTGAAGACTTGAATTATATCCCCTCGTAGGCGTCTTTTCTCCAGTGTAAAGAGATTGAGTCGCTTGAGTCGTTCCTCGTACGGTTGAGTCCTTAAGGTTGGAATCATTTTCGTGGCGCGTCGTTGAATCGTTTCCAGTAACTCGATGTCCTTTCTGTGATTAGGAGACCAGAACTGTACTGCATACTCGAGGTGTGGTCTTGCTATGGAATTATACAAGGATAGCATCATGTCTGGCGTTTTACAGTCGAAGTTCCTCGCTATGAACCCGAGCATAGTGTTGGCTTTGTTATATGCTTTTTTACAGTTATTCGCGTGTTTCAGGTCACTGCTGATAGTGACCCAAGATCCTTTTCCTCCTACATCGCCTGCAGAAGTTTCCCATTCATGATGTATTAATAGTTACTATTTCTGGACCCAATGTGCATGACTTTGCATTTGTCAACATTAAAGGAGATTTGCCATTTTTCCGACCATTCGATAATGTAATTGAGGTCTTTCAGGATAATTTCGCAGTCGGTCTTTGTGAGGGCCTTTCCACCCACCTTGGTGTCATCAGCAAATTTCGATATTGTGGATTTCAGTCCTGTTTCTAGGTCGTTGATATATATGATAAAGAGAATGGGTCCCAGCACTGACCCTTGAGGCACTCCACTAGTGACTGGAAGCCAATCGGAAGGCTGTCCGTTGAGTAGTACTCGTTGTTTTCTGTCGGTGAGCCAATCTCTTATCCACGCGATCAAATTGGCTCCAATGCCCGCCGAGTGCAGTTTCTTAAGGAGTCGCTCGTGCGGTACCTTGTCAAAGGCTTTCTGAAAGTCCAGGTATATAACACGACTGTGGGTGTGGTCATCCCAATTTTTATATATACCTTGGAAGAAGTCTAACAGATTGATTCGTTAAGAAGAAGCGCTTGTTTCTGAAGCCATGCTGGGTGTCGGAGGTGATATCATTGTTTTCGAGAAACCAGAGTTGAAAAAAAAACCCGATTTTTTTAATTAAAAAAAAATCGATTTCTTTTTATTAAAATCAGATTTTTTTTATTATAATCGATTTTTTGATTATAATTGATTTTTTGTTTTTCACTAATTCACATTTAATTTGTTGTTAGGTAATGTATTTACTCGTGTTTAAGTGTAAAACATGTTTTTTTTCTCTTGTTGCTGTGGGAATAATTTGGCCCGAATATGTATGAAAAGGTTATTATATTTATAAACATGATGCCTGCATTATTTATCGAAGATGGACATAAGGAAAGAAATGACTACTGAACACTTTTTAACTATTCTAATATTGTAGGATATTTACTAAAAACAATATTGAGCTTTGAATATTATAAACACTGTTGAAAAAAGATGCAACAAGATATATGAGTTTACATTCGGCTACAAGTTTATAAAATGTAAACATATTGAATTTTAGTTATTGTCTGTGTAAAAGGACACTTTTTGTTTCATTATGAAATACATTATACACATATGATATTTATGCAAAATGTAAAAGATATAACAGCCAGGGTTACACTTTCTTTCAAGATCAGATACATGTAAGGCACCAACGTAAGTTTGGGGTATCAGAGGAAATGATTCTGTTTTTGTCGAAGTGTTTGAACACAGGAACAAGCTTTGATGCTTTTTCATTGCCTAGACTGTTTCTAATTTTTGACTGCACAAGTCCAAAGGTTGAAAAGACTCTTTCAATTCCTGCTGAGGAAGCAACAGCTGTATGTAACTGGGTAGGCACCACCATACAGTCTTTAATATCTCCTGAAAAATATCGCCACCAAGCAAGTCGTGATAGGGTATTTACAACATCAGGTTTAAAATGCATATGCTTGAAAGGCATGAACTTTCCTCGATATCTCATTAACGTTGAAAGAAACTGGGGAAAATTTTCTTCCACATAATTTTCTGCTCTATCAATCTCCTCAGTAGTGAGACACTTAACCTGATACCTAGGGTCAATCAAATTTGCTAAGTAATGAGCAGGTATTAGTGCTGATTTTTTCCTGTTTAGTAACTCATCCAGATCCTTCTGCTCTGTTAAACATTCCTGCAAATCACATTCAAGTTTGAACCAAACTTCTAATCTACTGCATCACTAATGTGTGCATCTTCACGTTGAAGTCTATCTAATGCCACTGCAATTGGTTTGAGTCTGTCAAAATAATCTTCAGCAAATCTCTTCAATGCCTTGTCATTGACCTTCCTAATTATCTGTTGCTCAATGTCATCACTGTGTTCCCTACATATTTTAACTAAAATATCACAGTTTTGTACTTTTAAATGTAATGTTTAGTAATTTTAAAATATGTAGGAACACAGTGATTATATTTACAAATACATTTAAAAGGTCAATGACAAGGCATTGAAAAGATTTGCTGAGGATTATTTTGACAACTGATTTTAATCAGTGATTTTTTTCTATGATTATAATCGATTATAATCACGATTAAAATCATTTGATTTTAACCATGCCAACCCTGCTAGAAACTTGACAAGTTTGTCTCTAATGATCTTCTCGAGCATTTTTCCTGCCACAGATGTCAAACTTATGGGCCTGTAGTTTAATGCAACGCTTTTGTCACGATTTTTGAAAATCGGTGTTACGTTCGCCATCTTCCAGTCTTCCGGGACCTTGTTCAGTTGTACTGACCGGTTAAATATGTTAGTGAGTGGCAGAAGTATTTGCTGTTTAAGCTCTTTTAATAACCGCGGGGACAAGTTGTCGGGTCCCGTTGACTTGTTCGTATCGAGTTTGTCCAAGTACTTTTTCACTTCTTGGTCGCATAGTGAGTCAATTTCCAGGGGCGTGAGCCCCCTCGGCGGGTCAGGGCCCTCGGGAATGATTTCGATGTCCTCGATTGTGAATACGGATGCGAAGTTACTGTTGAGGATTCTGGCCATGTGTTTGCTGTCCTGGGTTACAGATCCAGTCTCGTCTGTCAGGAGACCAATATTGGATTTTACTTTCTTTTTCGATCTGATGTATGTGAAGAATTTCTTGGAGTTAGTCTTGATTTCACGCGCTATTTGTTTTTCATAGTTGCGTTTAATACTCCAAATAAGGGTGCGACAAGCTCTGAGGCTGTTGTGGTACTGTGTACGGGCTTCGGCAGTGTCATTCTCTTTCATTAGATTATAATTCCCTTTTTTTTTAGGTTTACTACCCTTTTTATTTCTCTGGTCATCCACGGTGGACCTACGTCACCATTTACTCACCTGGATTTCGTAGGCACTGTAGCCTTCTCTACCCCCAAAAGCTTATCTTTGAAAATGTTCCACGTGTTGTCGATTGTATTGTCGGTGAGGTTAAGTTGGTCCCAGGTCGTAGGGAGAAGCAGCTCACAGGGTAAGTTGAAATTTGCTTTTTTGTAATCTAGTATCACTGACGGATTATCTACGAGTTTGTGAATTATGTTGACATTGAAACGGAGTAAGTGGTGATCGCAACCATTAAGTTTCTCACCAATTTCATAGTCATGAATGAGGTCAGAGTCGGTTGCTAGTACCAGATCCAGCAGATTGTTTTCTCTCGTTGGTTGAGTTACAACTTGCGTGAGGAACGAATCCTCCACCATTTCTATGAGCATGCTACCCTCTTGATCTCCAGTCAACAGTCCCCAGTCAAGGTTAGGGCAATTAAAGTCCTCAATTATTATTGCTTCCTTGCTTGGAAGAGGAGGAGGAGGAGGAGGAGGAGAAGGAAGAGTCGGGGAAGAAGGTGGGAAAGCAAGGAGCCTAGTCGTGTCAAAAGGGGGCGTTTGCTTGACCCGTATTGCCTCTCTTTCTATCTTCTATCGATATTTCCACGCTGACTGCTCTTCTTAACTTGCTAGCTGCATGCCTCCCCCCCTCCCGCGGCCCCGCTGCACACGACTTTCTACTCATGCTCATCCCTATACTGTCCAAACCCCTTATGCAAGAGTTAACCAGCATCTTCACTCTTTCATCCATCACGCTGGTAAACTCTGGAACAATCTTCCTTCATCTGTATTTCCTCCTGCCTACGACTTGAACTCTTTCAAGAGGAGGGTATCAGGACACCTCTCCTCCCGAATTTTTGGCCACCTCTTCTGATTCTTTTATGGGAGCAGCGATTAGCGGTTTTTTTTTTTTTATTATTGTTTTTTTTGTGCCCTTGAGCTGCCTCAGTTCACCTGTTTCAAAAGCCTCGTGGAAGTTGCTGAGATTTCCATGGCCTGTTTAGTGATCCTGGTGATAGTTTTACACGACTTCTGACTCCTGAACGGGAAAAAAAACACCCATGAAGACCAAATTAATCTTCTCTGTGGCCTTAGGAAATAGTCGTAATGAGGGCTCGAGATGTTTGAAAGTATGGTTCCCTGGTCTTCGTGGACTTGTTTAATTATGGTTCCCTGGTCTTCGTGGACTTGGGTAATGCTTCCAGCCACTCATCGACCCAGAGGGAGAGACAAACATTTGCTCTCTCTCTCTCTCTCTCTCTCTCTCTCTCTCTCTCTCTCTCTCTCTCTCTCTCTCTCTCTCTCTCTCTCTCTCTCTCTCTCTCTCTCTCTCTCTCTCTCTCTCTCTCTCTCTCTCTCTCTCTCTCTCTCTCTCTCTCTCTCTCTCTCTCTCTCTCTCTCATGCGGCGACGCTGAGCAATTATTCAGAGGGGAAGTGTTTGTGTTATTCAGTCATGTGTGTGTGTGTGTGTGTGTGTGTGTGTGTGTGTGTGTGTGTGTGTGTGTGTGTGTGTGTGTGTGTGTGTTAGTCTCTCATGTCAACAGTGGTATAGCAATTGTTAGTCTCTCTTTTCATGTCATCAGTGGTATAACATTTTAATGAGTCGTGTTGGCCTGGTTCTTCATCTCCAATCTTGTTACCGTGTCTTAAGTGAAGGAAGAACGTAATGGCAGCTAAAGTACTAATAAATGTCTCCGTGGTGTCGGTGATAATATGTCTTTGTTACTCTCTCTCTCTCTCTCTCTCTCTCTCTCTCTCTCTCTCTCTCTCTCTCTCTCTCTCTCTCTCTCTCTCTCTCTCTCTCTCTCTCTCTCTCTCTCTCTCTCTCTCTCTCTCTCTCTCTCTCTCTCTCTCTCTCTCTCTGCTTGTAATGCACACCTCAACTCCTTCCTTTCTTTTTATTTCGGTCAGGTGCATTCAGTATGAGCTCTCCTGCGGTTGCTTCGTCTCTCTGCTCTCCTTTTGATATTGTTTTTCTCGTCCTCCTCGCCCTCCTCGCTCTTATCCTCCCCTTCCTTATTTTCTTCTTCTCCTTTCTCCTCCTTCTCCTCGTTATTGTTCTCTTATTTCCTTTCATTCGGTTTCAAGTGTGCATCCCTGTGTCTCTAGTCAAGTTCTCTCTCTCTCTTTATGGTCATTTCTCCTGCACTTTAAATTTTTTGTTTTGTTATGTATTCTTTCTTTTTTTCTTTCTTTCTCTCTCCTCTCATTCTTTCTTTTCTCTTTGCAATATTTGGTTCTTTAATGAAATAGCTGGGCCGGTAAACAGGGGTGAAAATAAGACCATAATATATTTAGACTGATGTAAGGCTCTGGAAGAAGGACCTGTTAAAAAACGGAATATAAGTGGGATAGAACTGAACTTAAGCAGGGCGAGGCTTGGCTGCTGAAAAAAAATACTCAAATCAAGGGGAAAAAGAAAAAAAAAAGCTGACTGGGGTTCCACAGGGTTCAGTATTATGCCACTGTTGTTTATCAATATTCACAATGATGAGTTTTAATCGTGGTGTTAGCGAAATTGTGAATGAAACTCTCTTATTCCTATGCTGTCCAAAATCCCAATGCAAGAGTTTACTCGTATATTTAGTCTTTCATCCCTTTCTCAGGCAAATTCTGGACCAGACTCCCTGTGCTTGTACTTCTGTTTTCCTTCAACTTGAATGACTGTTCTTTATCTTTCTTTCTTTTCTCTTTCTCGGTCTTTTTCTTCTCTCTCATACTTCTCTATTTCTTCTTTCTTTTCTCTTTCTCTGTCTTTCTTTTTATCTATCTTTTACGTCTCTATTTCAATATCACACACACACACACACACACACACACACACACACACACACACACACACACACACACACACACACACACCATACTCAAATAGCTCAAGAAAAGGCTAACTCAGACAGGGCCACCACACCGACTAGTAACTCAGGCGGTGGCAGTGACAATAACCCTCATGACTTGCCTGTTCGCCGTTGATGTACCAAATGAGGGAGGCGGCGGGACGGGAGCGGAGGGAGGTACAGTTCACGTGGACCTCATCGCCTACGTGGTACTTCGGCCTTCCACCTGTTATCGTTGGCTCCTGGTCCGGGAGATCTGCAGAGGGCGGGGAGAAAAAGTTGTGGTTAGAGGAACATGAGTAGAGCTGAATCCATTAGCAGAAGGAACATGATCCCGGTAGCAGCGACGGGCCAAATTTGTGGCTTTACCGTGTAGCAGCGATGGGCCAAATTTGTGGCTTTACCGTGTAGCAGCGATGGGCCAAATTTGTGGCTTTACCGTGTAGCAGCGATGGGCCAAATTTGTGGCTTTACCGTGTAGCAGCGATGGGCCAAATTTGTGGCTTTACCGTGTAGCAGCGATGGGCCAAATTTGTGGCTTTACCGTGTAGCAGCGAGGGACCAAATTTGTGGCTTTACCGTGTAGCAGCGACGGGCCAAATTTGTGGCTTTACCGTGTAGCAGCGAGGGACCAAATTTGTGCCATGATTTAACCCCCCCAAAATAGATGATACATAAACTGATCACGAATGCTTTGATTTATATCATGAAAGGGATTGTGTGAGTGATGATTTTTTCTCGCTTTTCTCGCTTAGAGGGACCATTAAGAAACACGATCCCCGCTGCTACCGGGTTATTAGACCTCCGCAATATGTAGCCTATAGCAGAAGGAAAATCTGATCTTAGCAATGTGTTTGAAGAATAGGATTGGTGGTGACTACAGTAGCAGGGAAGAGTATATTAGTGATATTAGTGTTGTGGTTAAAACAATAGGAGTAGTGATGGATCCAGTAGCAGAAGGGACAATGAATCTCAGCAATGCATGTGGCTAGAAGATAGGATTAGTGATGAATACAGTACCAGGGTAAGGAATTATGTTAGTGTTGTGGTTAAAACAATAGTAGTGGTGATGGATGCAGTAGTAGAAGGGATAAATGTTAGATCTCAGCAACGCGTAGAGCTTAGAAAAGGATTAGAGTTGAATACCCTAGCAGAAGGGATAACATTAGGTTTTAACACAAGCAGTATAAATCTAATATCTACACGAGACTAAACATACACGGTGCTGTACAAACGTTCAACTGATAAGGAATGAAACTACTGTTAATTTCTATCTATAGGGGTTAAAACATTATTATTTTGTATTTATAAGGGTTGAAACTACTATCATTTATGTATCTACATGGGAAGAAACTAACATTTCTTTATAGGGGAAGAAACTATAATCATTTCTTTATTTACAAGGGTTAAAGCTGCTAATCTTTTCCCCACTCTCAATATTATGTCTCTAAGTCCTCTCGCCGTCCATTCCTCCGCCTAAAAAAATATTGATGGGTGCCGGGCGTGTAGTTAGGAAATGATTACGTTTGGGAAAATGTGCTCTTCCCTGCGCCCTGCCCCCCCTTCCTCCTCTGACCTTCTCCTGCCCCTCTCCACCCTGTCCCCCGTCTCCTTCCCCCCTACCCATCCCTGTCCCCATCCCCCCCTCTGCCCCTGTCTTGTCCCGCTCAGGTGTAGACTAGCGAAGGTGCGTCGGTAATTAGTGAACCTGCCCGGCCAGAATTAATTAGAACAACGTGAATTTACAGTTTATTCAGGATATGTGAAGGAACGCTTTACCTCTCTCTCTCTCTCTCTCTCTCTCTCTCTCTCTCTCTCTCTCTCTCTCTCTCTCTCTCTCTCTCTCTCTCTCTCTCTCTCTCTCTCTCTCAAAATGCCGGACATGAAAGAAACGAAACATTTTGAGCGTCACCATTTTGCACAGTTTCTTTTTTTGCTTTGTTTATTTTGTTGGATCTCTCTTTTTTTTATATATTTTTTTTACTCATTTGACCTTTTTCCGCTCCCGACTACCGCCTCCTTTTTCATTTTTTCCCCTTTTTTTTTGCCGCGTTTCGTGTTTCAGGAGAAGGATTTACGGCTCTAATTACCGGTGTATTGATATTTACTTGCTGCTGTAAAATATTGTGGTGCTTTATTAACATTTCGGAGATTTCATTGTATATATTTTAGAGGGTGGGATTGCGTGCGGGGGTGCGTCCGTGTGAATGTATGTGTGTGCGTGTGCGTGGACGTGAGTGAGGGTGTGGATGTGGACAAGTAATATCTCAACACACACACACACACACACACACACACACACACACACACACACACACAGCACAGGACATCCAACACATCGCACCTTAATCCAAACAGAACCCAGCACAAAATACACCCATTCCGGCGATCCATTCTTCCATCAACCCAGCAGCCGGGCGGACATCTCTCTCTCCCTCGCCCTCCTCTTCCTCTCCTCCTCCCCTCGGTCAGGCTAAATGGCAGGGGCTTTGGTTTATTTATTTTCCGGGCACGCAGTTTACGAAATCCCCCGCTGGAGCCGCTGTGAGCCTGCATCCCCGCCGCTGACAACACTACACGGACATTTTATCAGTGCCAGTGTGCCGGTATTTCTAGACGCCTCCACCTCTCACGTCACCCATTTCCAAAGGCCGAAGAGGATATGAATCAGGTTTTTACGAGTGTTTTCTCACGTCCATGGTACAGGAGAAGGGTCAAACTACCACCAGGGTCATGAATGTACCTCTGGAAATGCCCGAAACTCCTATGAAATCCTTGTCAAATGTGTGTGCTTGGGGACCGAAAAGTTTTGAGAATATGGAGCAAGGTTTCCCCGCGTCCTTCTCTCCCGCTCACGACATCGGTTTATCTCCGTCTCCACCGCGCGAGAATTCCCTCCGTCGTGGAAAAGAGGAGACGTAGGAGGGACAATACGTAAGGAAAGTTATCAGGTAGGAGGCGTAATTGCTTTTCTGGTGCTGGTTGAGGACGCCGCGAAGACAAGGGACGGAGCCTCGGACAACAAGTGAGGTTTATGGGCTTTGCGAGCACATCCGCGGCTGTCCTCGCTGCTGGGGGCTTGAAGGGGACTTGGTGGCTTGGGTCCGGCGTCAAACCGTCCGTGTGTCTGCCGTGTCCAAACCGTCCGTATGTCTGCCGTGTCCAAACCCGTGTGTTCGCCGTGTCCAAACCGTCCCTGTGTCTGCCGTGTCCAAACTGTCTGTGTGTCCGCCGTGTCCAAACCCGTGTGCCCGCCGTGTCCAAACCGTCCGTATGTCCACCGTGTCCAAACCCGTGTGTCTGCCGTGTCGAAACTGTCAGTGTGTTCGCCGCGTCCAAACCCGTGTGTCTGCCGTGTCGAAACTGTCAGTGTGTTCGCCGTGTCCAAACCGTCCGTGTGTCTGCCGTGTTCGGATACCATGTCCAATGGGTTCTGGATCCTGCACACAACACTGATAACTTGACTTCCGGCTCTGAGTCATAGATAGGCTGACAGAAAGATAGATGTGTGTGTGTGTGTGTGTGTGTGTGTGTGTGTGTGTGTGTGTGTGTGTGTGTGTGTGTGTGTGTGTGTGTGTGTGTGTGTGTGTCTCAATCCCATCTCCTCCCTTCGCCTCTTTCGGGTTTTCCATTGCCCCTTCTTTGCATCCTCCTTCGCCCTCTACTTTCCCATGGTTTGATCATGTGCTGGACTCGAGATCGCCAGCCAGTAGCCTTCCCGGAGCAGCCTCGACGCT
Source organism: Eriocheir sinensis (assembly GCF_024679095.1). NCBI lineage: Eukaryota > Metazoa > Arthropoda > Malacostraca > Decapoda > Varunidae > Eriocheir > Eriocheir sinensis. The sequence continues at coordinate 5,849,056 of NC_066546.1, read as the reverse complement.
TTCTTCTAAGGCAACGGATTCTATGCCAAAAGTTGCTGCGAGAGGGAGTTTTCAGTGCTCGATCCAATGGTTTTGAGTCCATTTGGCGATAAGGTCTGGAGTGTCTTATGGTCAGGATCAACAGAATATACAAAGACTTACCAGAGAAAGTGTGAAGGCGAGAATCATTGTTGGAAATAACGGATAGTAAAGATAAAACGGCGAAAAGGAGACAACACGTAGAAGAAAGAGCGAACAGACAGACAGGAAATGCAAAGACTTACCAGGGAAAGTGCAAAGGCGGGAATCAGTGTAGGAAAAAGGCGAATAATAGGTAAAGATAAAATGGCGAGAAGTACAGAAACATAGTGAAGAAAGAGCGAACAGACAGACAAGAAATGCAGAGACTTACCAGGGACAGTGCAAAGGCGGGAATCAGTGTAGGAAAAAAACCCGAATAGTAAAGATACAATGGCGAAAAGGACAGAAAGATGTAGAAGAAAGAGCGAACTGACAGACAGACAGGAAATGCAAAAATCCTGGCTCTGGTCTGCCCCGCGAGAGCAAAAAGGAGCAGATCCGAGTAAAAGATTTTGTTCCCGGGTCATGTTATGGTACGCCGGGGGTGTGGGGGGGTGGCGGCGGTGCTTTTTTTTATCTTTATATTTAATACGCGCAGCACCACACGCGAGCCATCACCGTTGCTGAGTCACGTTCCCTCCACGGTCACACGGAGGAAATAAACTGTACCTGGCCACTGTAATAACCTTAATGTGATCTGATAAACACACACACACACACACACACACACACACACACACACACACACATGCTTCGCGCCAATAACTTTAATACTTTCAAAGATTAACGAGAGAGTCCAGATTTACTGAAGCCATACGAGAAGGGACATGTTGGGGCTTCCACTGGAGGGGCGAGGCGGTGTGTGTGTGTGTGTGTGTGTGTGTGTGTGTGTGTGTGTGTGTATTGATTAGATAATTGTCTCCTTTATTACAGCAAGGGAGGCAGCTCAAGGGCAAAGCACAAAAACAGCAACAAAAACAAAAGCCCGCAAGACGCTGCACTGACAAAAGAAAAAAAGAGCGAGAGGGCTGAAGAGAGGTAAATTTTGTCCACTTGTTAACTTGAAGAACATGTAGAGGTACCTAAAACTACTACTACTACTACAACTACTACTACTACTACGACTACAGGAGAGTATCAAGGCACCTCTTCACCCGGAATTGATCTCTCCTTTGACCTATCGTTCTTTTTTCTTTTGCCGGAGCAGCGTTTAGCGGAGTTTTTGTTACTGTTTCTATTTTCTTGCCCTTGACCTGCCTCCTATGCTGTAAAAATCTACTACTACTACTACTACCACTACTTTCTATCAATCAGTCAGTTCATTCGAGTACTTACCAACAACCAGCATCTCTCCTTTCTTCGCCTCCGTGTGGAAGTTCGGGGTGTCAGCGGAGACCTCGCACTTGTACTCCCCGGACGAAAGGAGACTGACGGGGCGCAGCATGACCTTCCCGTGCTCGCTGAGGGCGGTCTGGGGAGAAAGAGGTGTCATGTAATTATGAAAGGAGGCGAAGAGCACGCAGGAAGGACAACAGGAAGGGAGTTAAGGAGAGAGAACTTCGGTCAGACGCACAGTTGAGGAATGTGTGTGTGTGTGTGTGTGTGTGTGTGTGTGTGTGTGTGTGTGTGTGTGTAAAGGAATAGCATTGGAACACACACACACCAAAAAAAAAAAAAAAAAAAAAAAAATCGAGGGTAAATAAATGAAACGGTAAGAGAAAAATAATTAACGTTATTAGGCTAGAATCTGAAGGAGGTGCAAATGAACGCCTCTCCTCCACGTTAACAACCTCACTCTCACGTCCCCAAAAAGAGACCAAGAGGTAGAAATCAAATAGCATCATGATTTCGTATTTTCCGGTCATTACTTCATCCTGGGAATTAAAGGGATAAAATAAACGGCTGGGGACGATTAGCGGGATCAGAATAGTTTTTTTTTTCGTCACTCGCAGCATGGCCCGGTAATTACAGCATTTTGTGCCTCGTAAAAAAATGTGTGATATTAAGAGAGGGATTTCGTGCAACGTTTATCACGGCTTACAGCGCGAGAAAAATGACCCCACGCTTCTCTACCCCAGAGCTCAATTTTTTCGTTGGTCTCGCTCCCCCGCAAAAATCCTCCCTGCTCATGTTATTTATGAATTCTCCTATAGTCGTTTTGGGATTTTTTCAGGCGTTGGGGAGGGTCAAGAGGGGGAGGAGGAGGAGGAGGAGGAGGGTATAAGGGGTAACAGAATAGTGTATAAGATCCATTTTCTCAGACACTTTCGCCTCCTACATCAACTACTTCCAAAGGCCGAAACGGAGACTAATCGCTTTCTCATGGGCTATCTTTTCGCGTTCATGGTACAGAAGCTTTGTCAGACTACCACCAGGGTCATAAAACTACCCCATAGAAAGCCCACGACTCCTAGGAAAGCCTTGTCAAATGTGTGTGTGTGCCAGGGTGCCGAAAAGTAAGGAGTGACGGATTAGTAGCCTCTTCCATTTAGCATAACCTGTTTCTGGGTCGTGATCTGTCGAGTCCCTTGATAGATAGAGTCCCGACAACCTAAGATTTGGACGCCATTATTGTTCCTGTTTTCGCCACGAGAGCGTGTGCTAGCGTTTGAAAAGCACGGCGAAAACAGGCCCAATAATGGCGTCCAAATCTTAGGTAGTCGGGACTCTATAAGGGACTCTACAGATCACGACCCAAAAACAGGTTACGCTAAATGGAAAACGCTATAGGAGGAAGGGGTGACGGAGTAGAGTAGGCTAAAGTTGGTATTTTCAGACGCTTCCGAATCCCACATCAGTTATTTCAGAAGGGCGACAAGGAGATTAATCGCGTTCTCGTGAGTTATTCCTTGTTACTGTCATTTTTTTTCTCAACAGTTATTTCTCATTATGTTTTTTTTTTTCCACAACGCTGACCATTACAATTTTTTTTTACATTTTCTTCTTCCCCTCGTTTTTCCCCCTCCCCCACCTTTTCCTTCGTGTTTTTGCCCGTTTCGCCATTTCATCTTTACAAAACAAACGGGTAAAAGAAATAAAAGGGAAAAATCAGCTTATGCAGAGGTAATGGATGAAGAGAGAGAGACGGGTGAGACAAAAGAGGGTAAATAGCAATACGAAAAAAATGGTAAAATTACGAAAGAGAAGAACAAGAGGAAAAAGAGATAGAGGGAAAAAAATAGCTTATGAAGTAGTAATAGAAAAACAGCAAGAAACGGATGAGACAAAAGAGGGTAAATAGCAACACGAAAAAAATGGTAAAATTACGAAAGAGAAGAACAAGAGGAAAAAGAGATAGAGGGAAAAAAATAGCTTATGGAGTAGTAATAGAAAAACAGAAAGAAACGGATGAGACAAAAGAAGGCAAATAGCAACACAAATATATGGTAAAATTACGAAAGGGCAGAATACATGAGAACAAGAGGAAAAAAAGACATAAAGGGAAAAAATAGCTTATGCAGTAATAATGGAGAAACAAACAAACAAACAAACAAAAAACCTGATGAATTTTTTTTACGCTGATTTTCATTTTTACCTTTTCTCTGCTAACTCTCCGCATTTTCTCTCTACCTCTTATCTCTTCTAATTATCTATGTCATTATCGCCATTTTATCTTTGCCATTCTTTTTATTTCTACTGATTCTCGCCTCTACTCTTTACCAACTAACTCTTTGCATTTCCCGGCTGTCTGTTCTCTCTTTCACTTGTTTTTCTCCTTTTCGGTATTTCCTCTTTACTATTAGTTTTTTTTCTTACACTGATTCTCGTCTCTAACCTTTCCTTGGTAACTCTTTGCATTTCCTGTCTATGTTTGCTCTTTCTTCTACACGATTCTTTGTCCTTTAAGTCGACATTTTTCCAACACTCATTCTCGGTTTCATCCTTTCCCCGCTAACTCTTTGCATTTCCTCTCTATCTGTTCGCTCTTTTTTTCTGCATGTTTCTGTCATTTTCGCCATTTTCCATACACTCATTCTCATCTTCATTCTTTCCTTGGTAACACTTTGCATTTCCTGTCTTCTGTTCGCTCTTTTTCTGCATGTTTGTCATTTTCGGCATTTTTCATACACATTCTCATCTTCATCCTTTTCCTGGTAAGTCTTTGCATTTCCTCTCTATCTGTTCGCTCTTTTTTCTGCATGTTTGTCCTTTTCGGCATTTTTCATACACTCATTCTCATCTGCATCCTTTTCTTGGTAACTCTTTCCATTTCCTCTCTATCTGTTCGCTCTTTTTTCTGCATATTTTTGTCCTTTTCGCCATTTTCCATACACTCATTCCCACTCTTTGCATTTCCTGTCTATCCGTTTGCTCTTTTTCTATCTGTTTCTGTCCTTTTCGTTTTTCCGTCTTCAGCCTTTCCAAGCTAACTCTTTGCATTTTCTGTCTGTCTCTTCGCTCCTTCTGCAGCTTCAGTATTTACTTCGAGTCCGTCTTCACGCTCCGTCTTTTTTCCTCGTCAGGTCTCGCCGGAGGAAGAAGAAGCTTGATCGACGTTAATTAAAAGTCTCTCCGCGTTATCCGCACAATGAACGCTGGAAAAATACTCCGTTTCTCTACTGGTCCTCACGCACACACACACACACACACAGCTCGTCTTGCACCATCACCAAGGTAACGAGTTCTATTTTAAAATGGAAATGAACCTCTGTTGTACGCTTGGAAATAAAAATCGTTCGTGACGAGTATAACGAGAGTGCGTGAGCCTTAATCCGTGAGGCGCAAGTGACTGTATACCGCATTGCTAAAAGCCTCGACTCCTAAGTTCGCCTCTTTGAAAAGCCTCTCGTAGAAGTTGCTTCATTTCCTGTCTATGTTTGCTCTTTCTTCTACATGATTCTTTGTCTTTTTCGCCATTTTTCCAACACTGATTCTCGGCTTCACCTTTTCCCCGCTAACTCTTTGCATTTCCTCTCTATCTGTTCGCTCTTTTTTTCTGCATGTTTTTGTCCCTTTTCGCCATTTTTCATACACCCATTCTCATCTTCATCCTTTCCTTGGTAACTCTTTGCATTTCCTGGACTGTTTTCTGATGCTGGTGATAGTTTTGCAGGACTTCAGGACCACAAACAGGAAAACCGTCCATGAAAATCCGTTTAATCTTCTCTGTGGCCTTGGGAAATAGTCGTAATGGAAGGCTCTCGTAGTATTTGATGGGGCTTTCATGGACTGTTTTGTGAGCTGGTGATAGTTTTGCAGGACTTCAGGACCACGAACAGGAAAACCATCCATGAAAATCCGTTTAATCTTCTCTGTGGCCTTGGGAAATAGTCGTAATGGAAGTCTCTCGTAGTATTTGATGGGGCTTTCATGGGCTGTTTTGTGATGTTGGTGATAGTTTTACGCGACTTCAGGACTACGAACAGGATAATCGCCCAAGAAAATCCGTTTAATCTTCTCTGTGGCCTTGGAAAATAGTCGTAATGGAAGGCTCTCGTAGTATTTGATGGGGCTTTCATGGGCTGTTTTGTGATGTTGGTGATAGTTTTACGCGACTTCAGGACCACGAACAGGATAATCACCCATGAAAATCTGGTTAATCTTCTCTGTGGCCTTGGAAAATAGTCGTAATGGAAGGCTCTCGTAGTATTTGATGGGGCTTTCATGGACTGTTTTGTGAGCTGGTGATAGTTTTACACGACTTCAGGACCACGAACAGGATAATCACCCATGAAAATCTGGTTAATCTTCTCTGTGGCCTTGGAAAACAGTAGTAATGGAAGGCTCTCGTAGTATTTGATGGGGCTTTCATGGACTGTTTTGTGAGCTGGTGATAGTTTTACACGACCTCAGGACCACGAACAGGATAATCACCCATGAAAATCTGGTTAATCTTCTCTGTGGCCTTGGGTAATAGTTGTAAGAAGAGTCGCTATTACAAGTTGCTCGGGTTTCATGGACTGTTTTGTGATGCTGGTGATAGTATTACACGACTTCATTACCACGAACAGGAAAACCACCCATGCAAGTCTGGTTACTCTTCTTTGTAGCCTCGGAAACTAGTCGAATTGGGAGCCCGATACGTTAAAAATAAGAGCCTTTCATACACTATCTTACCCTTCGTTCTTACTACAAGCGGAGGACCAGCCGAAGAACCAACAGGGAAGATCCAGTTAGTCTCCACCCCCAAGCACCGACGTAAAGACCGTATCAGCTTTCACACGTCAACCCGAAGGAGGATAAAGTAGCAACCGAGCTCATTAAAGGTGCCCACCACTTCCTTCCCCCTCGTCCGGAACAAAAGAAGCCAATACCATGAGTTGTCCCGGCCGGAAGATATTTGATCCTGTTCCTTGGCTTCCACGACCCGGAGGATGTGTGGAGGTGGTGGGGTCGGTGGTGCAAATGGTGGGTCGCGTGGAGGTGATGGTGAGGCGAAGAAGGAGGAGGAAAAAAGAGGAGAGGTAGGGAGAAAAGACAATACTCCTCTCCGTCTTTCTCTCCAACGCCTCTTCTTCCTCCTCTTTGTGTTGTCCATTCTTTTTCGCAGCCTTTCTTTTCTTTTCTTGTTTTATCTCTTGCATGTTTTGGTGATGGATGAGCGGGCGAAGAAGAAGCGGCAGCCTTTTAGCAGCAGCAGCCCCAGTGGTGGTAGTAATAGTAGTAGTAGTAGTAGTAGTAGTAGAAGTAGTGGCTCTTTTTGTTGTACTTTTCTTGTTGCAGTAACGATCTATATATTTCCCCAGGTACTCGCGTCGCCCAGACATTACCTGCACACGGTCGCCTCCCAGCCACTCCCATCACAAGAGGCGACGCTGAAAGTTTGCAGAATTTAACGCTTATTCTTCAAGCGCTGACGAAATAGCTCAGGGACGCATTAATTTTCTTTTACATTTCTAAAAGACACACACACACACACACACACACACACACACACACACACACACACACACACACACACTAAAGTAGCAGAGCGAGGAAACTTTTAACGCTAAAATACTTTTTCCACGAGTTAGTTCAAGAGCTCCAGAAAGTGATTGGAGGAGGGACAAGGGGACCCGAGGGAGGAAGGGGGTCGCAGGGAGGAAGGGGAAATGGAGGAAGGGAACATGGAGGAAGGGGGTGCATGGAGGAAGGGGACATGGAGGAAGGGGGTCGCAGGGAGGAAGGGGAAATGGAGGAAGGGGGTCGCAGGGAGGAAGGGAACATGGAGGAAGGGGGGGCATGGAGGAAGGGGACATGGAGGAAGGGGGGGCATGGAGGAAAGGGACATGGAGGAAGGGGGGGCATAGAGGAAGGGGGTCACAGGGAGGAAGGGTGCACGGAGGGAGGAGGGGGAGGCATGGCTCATCACCCCACCTCTTCACCCCCCTTCGTCACCCCACCACCGCCTACCAGAGTAAATAAAGTAGTTACAAGCTAAAAATATGTTCGGTAAATATTAACTAAGTGGAAAAGCCGCGATTGGGGAGCAAGAGTGTAAATATAGCAGAGGAGAGGAGCAAGAGGAAGAGGACCAACGAAACGATAAGAAGAAGACGAAGAGGGAGAAGAAGAAGAAGAAAAGGAAGAAGTAGAAGGAAAGAGGAAGAAGAAATAGAAAAAGAACAACATCAACAAGTGGAAGAAGAAGAACAACAACAACAAGAACATCAAGAAGAAGAAGAAGAAGAAGAAGAAGAAGAAGAAGAGTCTGAAGTGCCGCAAGAAAGCCGTCGACTTGTCTTTGTTTATCTTTTAAATCATCTTTTTAAGCCACTTTTTCACATTTTCTCATTCGTAATCCTCCTTCTCTTCTTCCTCTTCTTCTTCTTCTTCTTCTTCTTTCTTTTCCTTCTTTTCGAGAGAGAGAGAGAGAGAGAGAGAGAGAGAGAGAGAGAGAGAGAGAACAGTAATGCACAACTTCCCTTTATTTCTCTCTCCATTCCTCCCTCCCTCCCTTGCTTCCTTCCTTCCATTCATCACTCCAAGGTACACAAACTCATTACATTCTTTTCTCCTCCCTTCTCTCTCTCTCTCTCTCTCTCTCTCTCTCTCTCTCTCTCTCTCTCTCTCTCTCTCTCTCTCTCTCTCCTTCCTCTCTCTCCCTCTCTCTCTCTCTCCTCGTTCCTGACTCCATAATACAGCGTTCCTTCATTCCTTCTCTCTCTCTCTCTCTCTCTCTCTCTCTCTCTCTCTCTCTCTCTCTCTCTCTCTCTCTCTCTCTCTCTCTCTCTCTCTCTCTCTCTCTCTTCTCTCTCTCTCTATTCCTTCCTCTACACCTTCCTCCCTTTCTCTCTTTCTGTCTCTCTCCAGCAACTTCTCTCTCCCTCCTTCACACACACACAATCTCCCTCTCTCCCTTTACATATCACACAACCTCTATTCCTTCCTTCCTCCCTTTCTCTGTCCGGCAACTCCTCACCTCTCCCTCCTTCCCAGACCCATCCTCAGGTATATACTCACGTTCACAGACACGCCGGGCAGGTCGTAGATATGCATGGGGTTGGTGTCTCCCGGGATGTAGCGGTAGAACTCGGCCTGGCCTCTGTACCACGTGATAGAGTACAGTGTGTCCCCCTCCAGGTCAAAGTTGCAGTCCAGCTCCACCGGTTCCCCGACGACCCGGTGAGCTGGCACGGTGATCGACTTGAGCGTGAGGGCCTCCACGTAGCCGCCGCTGCACCCTGTAAGGCGAGAGGTCGTGGGTTAGGGTTGGTAAGAGCTGAGGCGAGCATTGGTTAGTAAGGTTAAGTAAGGTGCAGGAGAGAGCAATGAGAGGAAAACGAATTAGGAAGGATTTCGTGGAGAGGTTACGGTAAAAGTGAGAAAATTGAGAGGGGAATGAATTAGCAAGGATTTCGTAGAGAGAATGTGGAAGAATAAATTAATGTAAGGTGCGGGAGAGAACACTGAGAGGAGAATGAATTAGCAAGGATTTCATATAGAGAGGTTAAATTACAGGAGAGAAAAGTGAAAGGGGAATGAATTAGCAAAGATTTCGTGGAGAATGTGGGATGGTAAGATTAAGTAAGGTGCAGAAGAGAACACGGAGAGGAAAATGAATGAGTTGAGTTAGAATTTCGTCGAGTGTGGGATGGTAAGGTAAAGATAAAGGAGACATAAGTGAGAGTAGAATGAATTGACAAGCTTAGGATTTCGTAATGTGAAAATGGAATGTGATTACCTGTGTATCGATTTATGAAAGACAAATAAAAAAAAGGAAGGCATGACGTTTATAGAGAAGAGGACTTGTAGAAGATGACGTTAAGGAGTAGGAAGGAGGATGAAGAGAAGAACTATAACAAGGAGGATGATAAGAGGAAAAGGGAGGATGGTGAAAAGACTAAGGGAATGTTAAACTAATGAGCTGAGAGAGTGAAGAAGCTGTTAGGTTTATACAAAGAAGGACTTGTAGAAGATGACGTTAATTAAGGAGTAGGAAGGAGGATGAAGAGAAGAACTGTAACAAGGAGGATGATAAGAGGAAAAGGGAGGATGGTGAAAAGACTAAAGGAATGTTAAACTAATGACCTGAGAGAGTGAAGAAGCTGTTAGGACACGGGCAAAGCTGAAGACAAGGACCGAGACAAGGAGGGAGATAAGAGGAAAAGGGAGGGCGGTGGAAAGACTATAGAGATGTTAAACTAATGAGGTCGAGAGTAAGGAAGCTGTCACCTGTGTTACCTGCGAGGGGCGTGACCGGCAAGGATTGAGGACCTTTGGATGCTTAGAAGAAAAGGGAAAAGGTGCAAAGGGACTCGGCCTAAGTTTACAAATGAATGAAGAGTTTTGATCTAGGTGAGTGACTTCAGTAAGGTTCCGGTAGTTAAGAAGCAAGGTAGGACTCGTAGTGATGGGTTGAAGTTAGATACATTCAGATTCAATAGTTTCTTTCTCCACCTCCTCCTCCTCCTCCTCCTCCTCCTCCTCCTCCTCCTCCTCCTTCTCCTCCTCCTTGCTCTTTTGCTTTTCGAAATCCTTCTTACTCTCCAGTACTACAACAGCAGCTTCAGCAACAACATTCTGATAGGTATGATATAATTGCTTTAATTTCTTTTAGGTATGACTGAAAAAGAAAAAAAAATACGGAAAAGGAAGAGGTGGACGACGAGGACGGTGAGAGGAAAAAAGAAAAAGTTAAAAATGAGGGTAAGGACGAGGACGAGGAGAATGGTACAGAAAGGAGGAAAATAAGAAAGAAACCTGTGAAAGCGACCTCAAAAGAGGAATGGAGTGGAAGGGAATCGAGGGTCGTTCAGAATAAAGGAGGGGGAGGAGGATGGAGAAGAAAAATAAGAAAGAAAAGAAGAAGAAGAAGAAGAAGAAGAAGAAGAAGAAGAAGAAGAGGTGGGTATGCAAGAGGAAGTTTTATTCAAAGGATCAAGTCTAGAATATACGTCTGATATTTATACAAGGAATCGCAAACTTCGGTACGTATTTTCAAGCGGTCGTGTATGTTTTTGCAGAATGTGATCAGTATTGGGATCACAAGAAAATAAATCTACTTCAGGAAAGGTTCACAAATACGTTCAACGACTTGACTTCTTATCGGCTGCTTCGGTGTTTCGATCACTGTCACGTTGTTTCGTTCCAAAGACTCGAAGCAACGAAACCGGAAATAGATCAAATATAGTTTTAAAAAAGGTTATATTTTTCGCCTTTTCTGAGTGTGTGTGTGTGTGTGTGTGTGTGTGTGTGTGTGTGTACTGGAGGCTATAAATATGAGGCAGACAGGATCCATTGTAGCACACACACACACACACACACACACACACACACACACACACACCTCCCACGCAAAGACCCCCCCCATATACACACACAATCACTCACTCAAACACAAACACAATAACACAAAAACTACCCCTTGAAAATACCGGCTGTCAACCCAAAACTCAACCAAACTCAACCCAACGAAGAAACCAACGAAACCTTCCTTCTCCTCCACCCTCAAAGGCACGCAAATCACCTGGAGTACCTGAGTTTGACACCCGGGACCATATTTTCCGCAGGTGTCCGCTTTAAGAGGCGCCACACACCTGACGACGCCATTACCGCCCGCCAGGTGTTGCTCGTAATTACTAAGGTGAAGGGGGGAGGGAAGGGAGGGGTGGAGGGAAGGGTAATGGAGTGATATGAAAGATGGCGGGTCGCAGAAGAGAGGGAAAGGGGGAAGGGGGGTGGAGGCTCACAGAAGTTGCGAGGTACTAAGGAAATTAAGAGGAGAGAGGGCGAAAGAGCAAGAGTAGGCGAGGCTCATTAGGAAGGATATAGAAGCAACAACAACTACAATAACAACAACAGCAGCAGTAACAACGAAGAAGAAAAAAAGATCAAGGGTCATATTATCAAACTTTACGTCGCTCAAACACACACACATTTGACAAGGCTTTCGCAGGGGTGGTGGGCCTTTCCAGGAGTAGATTTCTGACCCTGGTGGTAGTCTGGCAAGGCGTCTGTACTCTGAACGTAAAGCAACACTCATGAGAAAGCATTTAACCTCACTTTTTGGCCCTTAGAAATAGTTGATGTGAGAATCGGACGGGTCTAAGGGCCAGTTTTACAGTCCAGTACATTAAGTTTGTTAGCTCCCCAACCAAAGACAATATAAGACAAAAATTCCTTGCAGCTCTTGTGTTTGGCGTTCATACAAAAGGGAAGAGCTAGAAATTTTAATAAACCACACTGGGAATCTCTTTATTGGTATATGGCATTGAGTGGAAATAGCGGATCATTGTAGAGAATATGGTTTGGTTTGGGCGCTTGCAATGACCGTGTTGGACTGTTGAACTGGCCATTAGAGAGCCGAGCAGAGTGAGAGCAGCAGCGAGAGTGAGAGCAAGGCGGAAGGCGCGTGGAAAGCAATAAATTCGAGTAATACGGAAGATGGACGGAAGGAAGGCGAAATGAAGAAGGGACAGAGGAAGGGGAGACAAGCGTGAGAGATGGAGGGGAAGAGGAAGGAGGAATAAATCATGGATCGCTAGATGGATGAAGCGATGGAGAAAGGTGAAGAGGGAAGCGAGACACGGGAAGTTCTTTTTTATATTATATTGTTACGTAGAGAAAAGGAAACAAAAAATAAGAAAAAAGAAATACACGAAACAAATTAGAAAGCAAAAAGAAAAAGAATAGGAAAAAGAATAAAGAAACAGGAATTATTGTTTTTATATTCTGATAAGGGAAATAAAGAAGGAAAACAATAAAAAAAGAAAAGGAAAAAGAAGAAAACGAAACACAGGAATTGTACCTTTTAATATTCTGTTCCGTAAAGAAAAAGGAAAGAAAAAAGAAAAGGAGAGAAAAAAAAGAAACAAAAAAGGAAAACGAGAAAGGAAAAAGGAACAAAACAAAACAAAAAACGAAAAAAGGGAACGAAATAAGGAAAAGGAAGAGAAAATTAAAAAAATGAAAAAAATGAAATAAGGAAAGAAAAGGAAAAACGAAAAAATGGAACAAGAAACAAAAAAGGAAAAAAGGATCGAAAAAAGGAAAAGAAAAAAAAGAAAAGGAAAAAAGAAAAGAAACACAGGAATTCTCTCTCTTTTCTAATCAGTTCCGCAAAGAAAAAGAAAACACACAAAAATACGAAGAAAACAACAAAAAAGAAACACAGGAATTCTTTTTTCTAATCAGTTCCGCAAGGAAATGGAAAAAGAAAAGGAAAAAAGTAAACAGAATTTTTCTTTATATTTTGTTCCGTAATATAAAAAAAAAACAATAAAAAGAGAAAAAAACAGGAATATTCTTTCTTTTCACAGTCTGTTCCGTAAAGAAAAGCAAAAAAAAAAAAAAAAAAAAAAAGCACAAGAACCACCTCATTTTTCATATTCTATTACATAAAAAAGAAGAGAGAAAGAGAAAGGACCCATCTCTTAAATTATGTTCCGCAATGAAAGAGAAATAACAAGAAAACAAACAAACAAAAAACCCACAGGAATTCTTTTACATTCAGTTCCGCAAAGAAAAAAGAAAAAGAAACAAAAAACGAAGAAAACAATAAAAAAGAAACACAGGACTTCTCTCTTTTCTAATCAGTTCCGCAAAGAAAAAGAAAACACAAAAACGAAGAAAACAACAAAAAAAAGTCAGGAATTCTCTATTTTCTTATCAGTTCCGCAAAGAAAAAGAAAACACACAAAAATACGAAGAAAACAACAAAAAAAGAAACAGGTATTCTCTATTTTTTAATCAGTTCCGCAAAGAAAAAGAAAACACACAAAAATACGAAGAAAACAACAAAAAGGAAACACAGGAATTCTCTCTTTTCTAATCAGTTCCGCAAAGAAAAAGAAAATACAAAAAAACGAAGAAAACAACAAAAAAAGAAACACAGGAATTCTCTCTCTTTTCTAATCAGTTCCGCAAAGAAAAAGAAAATACAAAAAAACGAAGAAAACAATAAAAAGAAACAGATATTCTCTCTTTTCTAATCAGTTCCGCAAAGAAAAAGAAAAAAAACGGATGAGAAAACAACAAAAAAAGAAACACAGGACTTCTCTCTTTTCTAATCAGTTCCGCAAAGAAAAGGGATAAGAAAACAACACCAAAAAAAAAAAAAAAGGAAAGAAACCCAGAAATTCTCTCTTTTACATTCAGCTCCATAAAGCAGAAAAAGAAAACACGAAAATGGAAAAGAAAACAAAAAGAAATAGAAACTGGAATTCTCTCATATATTGTTCCGTACAGAAGAAAAAGAAAACACGAAAACGGATAAGAAAACATCTCCCTCTTCACCTTCCCTTCAGACGCATTCATGTTGTCGCTTGCTGTCTCTTTGTGGCACGGGAGAACAACAACGGAGACGAATAGGGATGAGGCAATAACTCTCCCTAATGATATAATGCAACACGGGCCATTAAGGTTATGAGGGCTACATATACAATTATGCTCCGCTGGGTCTCATTATACGTCTGTGATGGTTGGGAGAGGCTGCCACAATGAAAGACCCTGAAGGATGGATACGATGGGCTAAGGAGTATTTCATGAGGGTGTAAACGAAGTGGGTCATACTCTTAGACCTTCAGGCACTCAAGTACATATATTTAACCCGGTAGCTGCGGGGATCATGTTTCTTAAAGGCCCCTCTAAGCGAGAAAAAGGAGAAAAAAATCATCACTCACGCAAACCATTTCATAATATATACATTAACGCATTTGTGATCAGTTTATGCATCATCTATTCTTTTGGGGGGTTTATATCATGGAAAAAATTTGGCCAATCGCTGGTACACGGTAAAGCCACAAATTTGGCCCATCGCTGCTACCGGGTTAACAAGGCTCTCGTGGGATTTGTGGGCATGTTCAGGGGTAGGTTTATGACCCTCGTGGTAGTCTGACAAAGTTTCGGCACCGTGAACGTAAAGAAAGACCCATGGAGACGCCTTTACCCTCCTCTTTGCCTTTAGAAACGATTAATGTAGGAGAAGGGAACGTCTAACAATACCGACCATAGTCTCCCTCTCTCTCTCTCTCTCTCTCTCTCTCTCTCTCTCTCTCTCTCTCTCTCTCTATGTCGAGTGTTTTTGTGACGACGTGGTGCTGGTCTCTGGTAGTCTGGGATAATTATATGTAAACACGGCAGCTTCCACCCACCTCCAGACACAGATGGCGCTGCTGTAGTCAAGTGGTGGTGGCGGTGGTGATGGTGGTGGTGGTGGTGACTGGTGAGTGTGGTTGTTGTAGTCGTGGTGGTGGTGGTGGTGATGATGGTATTGACATGTTCAGTAGTGCCGTGTGTGTGCGTGTGTGTGCGTGTGTGTGTGTGTGTGTTAACAAGCCACTATACGGTCATCATTAACTATTACTCCATTAATCAAGCCTCTCATCAGCGTTCGCCACTTAACCACCAAACACAGATTAGGCTCCACTTAGGGAAGCTGCCATTAATATCTTCCCCAATAACTTCGCCTCTATATATTTATCAAGGATTCACAAGGCCTTAGCGACATAGTTAATGGTCTAAATAACAACAAACCGGCATTCACAAAAGGCACGCCAGTAACTATAGCGAGTAGCGGGCTTTTTTTATATTATTGTTTCCTTTTTTTGTGCCCTTGAGCTGACTCCTTTGATGTAAAAAAAAAAAAAAAACCGCCGGTATTTACAAAACATTCATGACGTCACGAGCCGCGCTAATAACTATACATTGTTATGCGGCGGCTAGTCTCCAGCGGCTCCGAATTGGTAACAGTGGCAACCATCGGAGCACTGAGGGCACGGAGGGGAGGGAGAAGGGAATGGATGGCCGAAGGGAGACGAAGGAGGGAAGGTTAGAGCAAGAAAAAAAGAAAAGAAAAAACAACCTAAAACATTGCAACTTTGGGGGGGAGGGGGGGGGGGAGGTCAGAGGGAGCATTCGCGGGCTTTAGGGGAGCGTTCTGGGGCATAAGGGAGAGTTCTAGGAATTAGGGACCGTACAGGGGCTTAAGGTGAGCGTTTAGGGGCTATATGGATCATTCAAAGGACTTAAGGGGACCATTCGCGGGCTTTTGGGGGAGCGTTCTAGGGCATAAGGGAACGTTCTAGGACTTAGGGACCGCACAGGGGCTTAAGGGGAGCGTTTAAGGGTTATATGGATCATTCAAAGGACTTAAGGGGACCATTCGGGGGGTTTAAAGGGTGTTTTGGGGCTTAAGGGGAGCGTTCGGGGGGTTAAAAAGGGAGCGTTCGGGAGTCAAGGGGATCGTTCAGGCAGCGGGTTGGAATCGAGGAGAGCGGACGGTAAGGTCACAAACATACATTCACCTGTTATGTAGTGGCCCTATAAGAGATATCAGGCAGGAGCACGGTCTTCCCTGCGCGAGGACTTCCCTGAGGGTCACACAACGACAGGTGAATATATTTTTGTCAGCTCCCAACGTGGATGCGCCGCCCCCTCCATAGTTTTAGCGCTTCCAGTTGTTTATTATTGTCCCTGCCTCCTCTTTCTCCTCCTCCTGCTCCTACTCTTGCTTTTGCTCCTCCTCTTCCTGCCTTTACTCTTCCTCCTCTTCCATTTGCCGTGGCCCGTTCCCTCCAAACAGCGTGAACAGAGTGCCGCCGTTCTTGCAATTTTGCCGCCACCTGAGACTGGCAGCTTCTCTTCTTATAACTTTGGAAGGAAAAGTCTACACACGAGATTAATTACACCCTCGAAAAGGATTGAGTGCCGCTGAAGAGTGTGATGGCGTTGAGCTTTCGATACACAATGAAAATGACAAGCGTAACCATTTTTTTTGTCAGTAAGGAAGGACGAGAAGCGTGTTTAGTTGACCCCCAAGAAACTAGGCACGTGATCTCGCACCTAATCACTTCAGTTTGGTTGGATGTTGTATTGTGTAACGCAAAACCTAAACAACAGCATGATTAGTTTTAATTTCTTTGGATCAAGTAAAAAGGAGGAAATGAAGTGATCCCCTTAAACGTTTTCTACAATTAGTGTGTGTGTGTGTGTGTGTGTGTGTGTGTGTGTGTGTGTGTGTGTGTGTGTACGAGCGCGCGCCTTGTCACTTGGAATGAATGCTTATATTAAAGTGTCAGTAGCCAGGAATAGTTATGTGTTAGGGGCAGACGTGTGTCGCGGCGGCGGGGGAGTCTCATGAGTTGCTTTATGTTCGCGGCGAGGAGTTACGAGCGTCGATATGCCCCGCGATCCATGACGAGCACTACGACGCCAACACGCTGGCTGCTGAGGGCTGAGTTCCAGGAGCGAGGAGGGCCTTTGATTACCAGGACAAAGACAGCTAAGAGGAATGTTACAAATTACTGCTTCTTAAATTAAACAGTCTGCTTACAACCACAAAAGGGAAAGAAAAAAAATCCCGAAGGGAGACTCAGAGTATTTCGCTGCTAAAGAAAATATACACAAGAACTTAAGGAAAAAGGAAAGTTACGAGTGACTGCTTGTTAAATTTATCCGTCTGCTTACATACAAACAAGGAAAAGAAATATAGTAAAGTTTCCGAAGGGAGACTCAGCTTGAATCATTTCGCTGCTAAAGAAACTATACACAAGAAGTTAGAGTAAAGGGAATACTATAAATTGCTGCTTAAATCGTGTGCTGAAATACAAAGAAGAAAAAGTTAAATTTCCGAGGACAGGTTCAGCTTAGATAATTTCTTTGCTAAAAAAAACAGACATAAGAACTCAAAATAGAAAGAATGTTAGGAAATAATACGGTTTAAATCGCCTACCTAAAGAAACAAACGGAGAAAAAGTTAATTTCCGAAGGCAGACTCAATTTAGATTATTTCGTTGCTAAAAAGATACACAAAAACAACAAAATAAAAGGTATGTTTGAGAATATTGCTTCTTAAAGACAAAAGTAAAAAAAATAAATAAATAAATAAATAAATAAAAGATAGTTAAATATCCAAAGGCAGACTGAACTGAGAATATTTCGTCGCTGAAATAAATAAACACAAAGACTCGAGACCCACCAGTCAAAACCACAAGTAACAACGAGTATAATAAATTCAGCAAACACTACATCATTAGAACAAAAAGTAGGAGCAAGAGAAAGGCAACACCGGTACTCTGGAAGCCATTAAAGGTGAGAGCCGTCCAATGTGTCGCAGGTAAGACAAAGTGGTCCAGGTGTTCCCTAATGCATGGCGCCCTCTGACGAGCCAAGGCGGAGGCTCCTGAAATATTGAGGCTTATTGATGGGGGAGCGTGGCGGCGGCGGGGCGGACATGACTGAGAACTCTTGGTCCGTGTTCTCAAAGGTATCGGCGTCTCTGTGATGTTAGTGATTCAGACATCTTAACCCCGTATTCTTAAATGTGTTGCCACCCCTGATCGCCTTTTTTTACAGCAAAGGAGACACTTCAAGAGCGTAAAGAAAAAAAAAAAAAGCCAGCTACTTACTGCTCCTGAATAGAGGTCAAAGGAGTGTCCAAAAAGAGAGGTCAATTTCGGGAGGAGAGGTGTCCTGATACCCTCCTCTTGAAAAGCCACTCGTTGAAGTAGTTCGGATATCCATAGACTGTTTTGTGATTCTAGGGACACAGAAATTTCAATCCCGTATTCTTTGCCGCCCCTGATCGCCTGTTTGAAAAGCCTCTCATAGTTGTTGGGATTTCCATGGACTGTTTTGTGATTCTAGGGACACAGAAATTTCAATCCCGTATTCTTTGCCGCCCCTGATCGCCTGTTTGAATAGCATCTCATAGTTATTGGGGTATCCATGAACTGTTTCGTGATGTTAGTGATACGTTTTACACGGCTTCTTCATGTTGAATAAGAAAAACACCCACAAAGACCCGGCTAATCTTCTCCGTGGTCTTGAGAAATAGTCGCAATGGGAGACGCGCGAAATTCAAATTGAAACTGATACATTTTTTTTTTTTCGTTCTAGGTATCATCAGGAACTCGAAGTATATAGAACACACACACACACACACACACACACTAAAAAAAATGTATCAGCTCGTTTACTCGTTTACTCCCGTTCTTCGTTAAGTTTTTTTGCTTTGTTTCGTATTTGGTTCCTTACTTTATTTGGTTAGTTCCTTCCTTTCTTCGTTAAAGATTTTTTGCTTTATTTCGTATTTGCTTCCTTACGTTAGTTGGTTAGTTCCTTCCTTTCTTCGTTAATGTTTTTTTTTCTTTTTGCTTTGTTTCGTATTTGCTTCCTTACGTTAGTTGGTTAGTTCCTTCCTTTCTTCGTTAATGTTTTTTTGCTTTGTTTCGTATTTGCTTCCTTACGTTAGTTGGTTAGTTCCTTCCTTTCTTCGTTAATGTTTTTTTGCTTTGTTTAGTATTTGCTTCCTTACGTTAGTTGGTTAGTTCCTTCCTTTCTTCGTTAATGTTTTTTTCTTTTTGCTTTATTTCGTATTTGCTTCCTTACGTTAGTTGGTTAGTTCCTTCCTTTGAGTTTCTAGCGCGCTCTTTTGGTAACAGGCGCCAGTGATGAAGGTGGCAAAACTCTCCTCTTCCGTCTCTGGCTTGAAGTACCGCCCCGGCAAAGCAAAGGAAGAGGCAGTGGGCAGAAGGTAGCGTGAAGCAGGGAGCGAGGGCGAGACTTTGTGCGATGGAGGGGAAAGGAGCAGAAAACATAGACTGGGGGAAGAGCAACAGCATAAAAAGGCGGTGAATACATGATGAATTCGTTGAGGGAGAGGGTCAGAGAAATAGGAGAAGACAGAGAGCAAGGCAAAGAGGATAGAATGCTAAATAAACGATGAATAAGATGCATGACGCAGCGCATATAAAGAACAGCACGGACGCGAGGATTGGGAGAGGGAGGAAAGAGGGAGAGAGAGTGAGAGATGAAGACAGGAGACAGGGAACAGGAGAGACAGAAGCAAGAGGACAACAAAGGTAAGGAGAATGAGAGGGAGAGAGCGAGAAATGAGGACAGGAGACAGGGAACAGGAGAGACAGAAGCAGAGAGACAACTACATCGCAAGAGGACAAACAAAGGTAAGGAGAATGAGAGTCAGAATCAGGGTTAAGCATGGGAGTTGGGACATGATAGGAGGCAGATGAGAAACAGCAGATCAGGGGAGACAGAAGCATAAGAAACACAACTACAACACAAGGAGGCAAGAAGATGTAACAAAAGGTAAGAAAAGAAAATGAGAACCAGAGTTAAGAATGAAGGTTTGAGACAAGATGGGAAGAGGATGAGAAACAGTAGAATAGAAGAGACATGAAAGACAGAACTACAATGCAAGGAGAGAAGAAGATGTAACAAAAGGTAAGAAGAGAATGAGAATCAGAGTTAAGAATGAAAGTTTGAGACAAGATGGGAAGAGGATCAGAAACAGTAGAATAGAAGAGACATGAAAGACAGAACTACAATGCAAGGAGAGAAGAAAAGGTAACAAAAGGTAAGGAAAATGAGAATGAGCATCAGGGTAAAGCGTGCAGGGTTGAGAGAAGAAGGGAAGGAGATGAGAAACAGTAGAATAGAAGAGGCATGAAAGACAACTACAATGCAAGGAGAGAAGAAAAGGAAACAAAAGGTAAGGAAAATGAGAATGCAGGGTTGAGAGAAGAAGGGAAGGAGATGAGAAACAGAAAATGGAGTAGAGGAAGGAGTAAAGAGTGCTAAAAGTAAAGGGAGATTAGGAGTAAAGGGAAACTAAAAATAAATGGAGGCTGAGAGGGAATAGAAGAGCATACCTGACTACGGAGAGGTGAGAAACTGCTGGAGCTACATGGAAGGTGAGGGACCAAATATTTGTCCAGTGTTTAGCAGAGGATGAACAGCGCCCGTGTGTTTGTGTTTGTGTGTGTGTGTGTGTGTGTGTGTGTGTGTGTGTGTGTGTGTGTGTGTGTGTGTGTGTGTGTGTGTGGAGCGGTGACTAAAGATTTTCCTGGACTGTCGACGCGGGAAAGAGAGAGACTGGATTGGGAGAGACAAGGGCGCCTCCTCCTCCTCCTCCTCCTCCTCCTCTGCTGATTTACGGCGGCGAATTTACGACCATGATTCTACGCAGAGGGAGCTTATAATAAGTGGTGATGAAGGTAGTGTTCGTACGTCATGTGTTCTCTCTCTCTCTCTCTCTCTCTCTCTCTCTCTCTCTCTCTCTCTCTCTCTCTCTCTCTCTCTAAGACTTGTAAGGAAACTGTAGACGATGGTAACAAAGGAAACTCTTCAAACCTTCATAAGCCATTGCAGACTCCTAAAGGTACGAGTATATGTGTTTCTTTCTCCTCCTCCTCCTCCTTTTACCACTACTACTACTACTACTACTGCTACTACTACTATTACTACTACTACTACTACTACTACTACTACTACTACTACTACTACTATTACTACTACGTCTTTGCTATTGTTTGGGGCTTCAAGGAGCGAAGGAAAAAGTAAAATAAGAGAGCCAATTGTAAAGATAAAAGTTAATCCCAATCTGTATTCCAAAACGCGACGCCTTCAGCGACATTTTTCAACATTTTCACGGTTTTCAAACTTTGCATCTCTCTCTCTCTCTCTCTCTCTCTCTCTCTCTCTCTCTCTCTCTCTCTCTCTCTCTCTCTCTCTCTCTCTCTCTCTCTCTCTCTCTCTCTCTCTCTCGAGCACTTTAGAGTCAGGTGTTAAATATTTACAAAGCATTAAAAGTTCCTCTCCCTGACGTCCGGGGACTGAAAAGCCAAACGTTTCCAAGACTTTTATGAAGACGTGAATAGGATCAACGCTTTAGCTTGGCGGGACGCGGACGAAGGACGACGGGGGAGGGGCAGTGTTGGCGAGGACGAGGAGGACGGGGTAGAGCAGCGTTGGCGTGTGCGTGCGGGCGTGGTACGAAGAGCTGGGTTCACACGACGTCAGAATAGGTGCGAAAGAAGTATCTGAGTCTAGGTGTATGCAGGGAGCGGATTGGGGGACAGAGTGCGTGTTAAAGGAATTGAAATGTACGGTGTATAAGAAACGGCCGAGGCAGAAAGCGCTGGCTGGGTTCAAACGGCGTCAGAAAAGAAGCGAAAGAAGTATTGGGATCGTAGGGGCATGCTGGGTGAGGATTAGGGAAGAGTGCGTGTTAGTGAAATTGAAATGTAGCAGCATAGTAGTAGTAATAGTTGTTGTTGTAGTAGTAGTAGTAGTAGGGAGTAGTTGCCGTAGTAGGGAGGGACGGTGCGAAAGGTGGATGACTGAGTTGGCATTACTGCACTGAAGGAGGAAAGTGAAGGCGTAGGAATGAATCAGCAGAAAAGCAAGAAGAGGCGACGGAAAGCGAGGAAAGGAAAGAGTATTATGAAACAGCAAGGAAGGTCGGGGCACGCACGCAGTAAGAGGCTGGGAAGGCTAAAGAGGATGAGGCGAGAGGGCGAAGTAGGAGGAAAAAACGGGGTAAAGAGGAGGACACTGCGGAAAATAAAAAGAAGGCACAGGGTACGAACAGGACAAAAAAGGTGTGTAAAAGTGGATAAAGCAGACAAGACGAAGGAAAAAAAAGGAAAGTGTACACAGAAGACAAAAAATAAAGGTGTGTAAAGGGGGATAAAGCAGACAAGACGAAGGAAGAAAAGGAAACAGTGTACACAGAAGACAAAAAATAAAGGTGTGTTAAGGGGGATAAAGCAGACAAGACGAAGGAAAAAAAGGAAACAGTGTACACAGAAGACAAAAAATAAAGGTGTGTAAAGGTGGATAAAGCAGACAAGACGAAGGAAAAAAGGAAACAGTGTACACAGAAGACAAAAAATAAAGGTGTGTTAAGGTGGATAAAGCAGACAAGACGAAGGAAAAAAAGGAAACAGTTTACGCGGAAGACAAAAAATAAAGGTGTGTTAAGGGGGATAAAGCAGACAAGACGAAGGAAAAAAAGGAAACAGTTTACGCGGAAGACAAAAAATAAAGGTGTGTTAAGGGGGATAAAGCAGACAAGACGAAGGAAAAAAAGGAAACAGTGTACACAGAAGACAAAAAATAAAGGTGTGTAAAGGGGGATAAAGCAGACAAGACGAAGGAAAAAAAGGAAACAGTGTACACAGAAGACAAAAAATAAAGGTGTGTTAAGGGGGATAAAGCAGACAAGACGAAGGATAAAACAGTGTACACAGAAGACAAAAAATAAAGGTGTAAAGGGGATAAAGCAGACAAGACGAAGGAAGAAAAGGAAACAGTGTACGCAGAAGACAAAAAATAAAGGTGTGTTAAGGGGGATAAAGCAGACAAGACGAAGGAAAAAAAAGAGTGTACGCAGAAGACAAAAAATAAAGGTGTGTTAAGGGGGATAAAGCAGACAAGACGAAGGAAAAAAAAGAGTGTACGCAGAAGACAGAAAATAAAGGTGTGTTAAGGTGGATAAAGCAGACAAGACGAAGGAAAAAAAGGAAACAGTTTAAGCAGAAGACAAAAAATAAAGGTGTGTAAAGGTGGATAAAGCAGACAAGACGAAGGATAAAAAGGAAACAGTTTAAGCAGAAGACAAAAAATAAAGGTGTGTTAAGGTGGACAAAGCAGACAAGACGAAGGATAAAAAGGAAACAGTTTAAGCAGAAGACAAAAAATAAAGGTGTGTAAAGGTGGATAAAGCAGACAAGAAGGAAAAAAAGGAAACAGCGTAAACAGAAGACAACAAAATAAAGGTGTGTGAGGAGAAACAGGATAAAGAGGACGAGACAGGAAAAAAAGAACAAAATACGCAAGACAAAAAAAAAACTGTGAGGAAAAAACGGAATAAAGAAGACGAGAGTATGAAGAAAAGGAAGAATATACATAACACAAAAGAGGTGTAAGGAAAAACAAGATAAAGAACACGAAACTGATGAAAAAAAGGAAGCACAAAGTAAGCAGAAGGAAATAAAAAGGTGTGTAAGGAAAAACAAAATAAAGAAGACGAGACGAGGAAAAAAAAAGGAAGCTCACGGTACGAAGAGAACCAGAAAAAAAGGGGATGGGTGGGAGGGTGGATATGAAAGCAGCATTGGGGAGTGGTTGGGGGGGGGGCGGCATCACAGGTTAAGGGGGGAAAGGGGATTGAAGACGTGGCAGCGAGAGAAGGAGAAGGGGGGCGGAGGGGATAGAGGGGGCATTGCAGGGGGGATGAATGAGGGAGGACGTGGCAGCGAGAGAAGGAGAAGGGGGGCGGAGGGGATAGAGGAGGCGTTGCAGGGGGGATGAAGGGGTGAGGTGCAGAGGAGTGATGAAATTTGGCAAAGGACGAGAGGCAGGGGAAAGGAGAGGACGGTCAACGGGGACAGGTTAAGGTGGGGTAAGGGTAGCAAGGGGCAGGGGAACGGGGTGGAGCGTGAGGGGCGGGGGAGCGGGGTGGAGCGTGAGGGGCAGGGGAGCGGGGTGGGAGGCGGGGCGAAGCAGGGGAAGGGGGAGGGGGGTAAAAGGCAGGGGTAGGGACAGTAGGCAGGGGCAGTATAGGGCGTGAGGGAAAGAGGAATGGGCAGGGGCGTAAAAGGCAGGGGTAGGGACAGTACGCAGGGGCAGGGGTGGGGCGTGAGGGGAAGCGGAACGGGCAGGGGCGTGGGAGAGGGGAATTTTTGTTCAACGTCCTTACTACCTAATTTCTTCACTTTTTTCTTTGTAATTTTGGGTTTTTATTTCTTCTTTTTTTGTGAGGGGCAGGGGAACGGGGCGGGGCAGGGGCGGGGCAGGGTGGGGCCGGGAGTTTTTTCACGGTACACCTGGGTCCGTAAAGTCTTCCTCCCTGGCGGGCTGAGGCCATCACACGTAATGTCTTGACAACCCTAAAAGGACCTGGACCCTTGGCGGCCTTTCTCGCCCTACTCGCCTACTGCTCGGGATGATTTTTTTGGCCCCTTTCCCCTACTGGTTTCAACTTTTTTTTCCCCCTGTGTTATTATTTCTCCTTTTTTTTCTTGGTGTTTTTCTTTGTATAATTGTTTTTCCCTATTTTTTTCCTTTGTGTTGTTATTTTTCCTTTTTCTCTTTTGGTGTTTTTCTTTGTATTATTATTTTTCCCTATTTTTTTCCTTTGTGTTATTATTTTTCCTTTTTTTTCTTTTGGTGTTTTTCTTTGTATTATTATTTTTCCCTATTTTTTTCCTGTGTTGCTATTTTTCCTTTTTTTTCTTTTGGTGTTTTTCTTTGTATTATTATTTATTCCTATTTTTTTTCCTTTGTGTTATTATTTCTTCATTTTTTTCCTTGGTGTTTTCCTTTGTATTATTATTTTTTCCTATTTTTTTCCTTTGTGTTATTATTTTCCCTTCTTTTCTTGGTATTTTTCTTTGTATTATTATTTTTCCTTACTTTTTTCCTTTGTATTATTATTTTCCTTTTTTTTCTTGGTATTTTCCTTTGTATTATTATTTTCCTCTATTTTTTTCTTTTTTATTATTATTTTTTCCTTTTTTCCTTCGTATTTTCCTTTGTATTATTATTTTTCTATACTTTTTTTCCTTTGTATTATTATTTTTTCCTTTTTTCCTTCGTATTTTTCTTTGTATTAATATTTTTTCCTTCTTTTTCCTTTGTATTATTATTTTCTCCTTTTTTCCTTCGTATTTTTCTTTGTATTATTATTTTTTCCTACTTTTTTCCTTTGTATTATTATTTTTTTCCTTTTTTCCTTCGTATTTTTCTTTGTATCATTATTTTTTCCTTTTTTCCTTTGTGTTATTATTTCTTCCTTTTTTTCTTGGTATTTTTCTTTGTATCATTATTTTTTCCTTTTTTCCTTTGTGTTATTATTTCTTCCTTTTTTTCTTGGTGTTTTTCTTTGTATTATTATTCCTCCCAATTTTTTATATATTTGTGGTTTTCTTTCTTAGTCCCCAAGAGGATTTTTTTTGGTCCCTTTTCCTTATCTGTTATTTCCCTTTTTTATTTATTTATTTATTTTTTTACTATTTCAGAAGATTTTGTTTTGTTTTTTGTTCGTTTTTTACTTTTTGAATGGATTTTTTTTTTTTTACTATCTGAGAGGATTTTTTATATTTTTTATCCCTGGTTCCTACTTATTATGTCTCCCTTTTTTTCATTTTTTTTTTAGTGTGTGTTTTGTTGCTGTTTTCTTTTTCTTACTATTATCTTGTCTTCCTTACTTCTACATCTTCATCAGTTCTTTTGATAATTGTGTTTTTCTTCTTTTCATTTGTTATTTTCTGCCTTCCCTACTCTTACATTTTTTTTATTAGTACGCTCCCCTTAAAGAAAAACAAACTAAAGGGAACACAAGGCTCTTCTTTTGGCTACTCTTTACTCTTGTCTGTTGTGGAAGCGGGAAGTAGCGGGCTTTTTACTTTCTACACTCTTTTTGTTGCCCTTGAGCTGTCTCCTTTGTTATAAAAAAAACCCGGCACCTTATGGAAAAAGAAAACAAACTAGACAACAACACAAAGAAAGATAGAATACAAAGTTAAGAAAGAGAGATCACAGAGATAATTCAGAAACACTACCTTAAGAGAAAAAAAGAAAAAGAAAACGAGCACCCGGCAACACAGGAGTAAACGAGCATGTCCGTGTCTCCGTGTCTGGCAGCTGTCGGTCCGCGTGGAAAGTTGTGTTTGTGGGACGTAAATTCAGCTTCGTCCTCGTTCCCTTGGGCCCGCGGGACACGCTTGGGGGCCTTGCGATACATTACTCCCGCCTCGCTTGGGACTGCGGCTTCTCACGCTCCTCAAGAACTCCGCTGTCTTGTTCCTCGCGATGCCTTGAGACAGTCCTCGGTTGCCTCGGTCTACACCCTTGTTTACTCCTGTTCTTTCTTAATAGCTTAGTTTGCTTCGTTGCGTATTTGCTTTTTTTTATATATTTATTTATTTATTTTACGTTTCGCCTTTAGTGCCGGTAAGCTTTCTTGGTGGGGCCTGAAATTCAACGTTGCCAGATTGTCGTACTCTGCCTCTTATGTTTGCCAATATCTGACCCCAAAACTGCCTCCTCGACCCCAATAACTGCCTTCATATATAGCTATCGTTAAAATGGTTAATTATTGGTGTTTTTTGGAAATAGCTATGGCTCAGAAACCGGTAAAAACGAGGCTCTGAGTACGATAATCTGGCAACGGTGGGGCCTGGTGTTCGGTCCCAGTCCGTTATGGCACAGGCAAGTGTTTATAGCGGCGCCATCTTGCCTGGCTCATGCTGACCCCAGGAGCTAATATTTGATCCTCTTTTAGCATGTGGGTAATCCTGGGGTACTTGGCGACGACTGTAAAATTGCCAGCTTGTTTGTAGCGGCGGGCGGGACGAGAACCTGCTTCCTCTTGGACGCCGCGGCCGCACGTTGCCCACTCGACCACCGTCTCCCTTTATGTTTGTATATGAAATTATGTATGGAAATGTATGAAATTCGGTTCTTGATTAGTTCCTTATTTACGTTCCTAAGTTAGCTGGATAATTCTTTTTTTCTTATTTGGACTTTCATCTTATTGTTCAATATTTACACCGTGCGTCTCTTCTTTGTTAGTGGATGTTTCGTTTTCTTCTTTTCTTATTTATTTGGTTTACTCCTTCATTCTTGCCTTGGGTAATTGCTTGGTTCCATCATTCTTTCCATAGTAAGTAGGTGTATTTGTTCCTTCCTATTTTCCTTTTACCTTCTTTTCTTTGTTGCTCTTCCGTATATGTTATTTTCTGTCTTCCCTTCTTATACATTCTCATTAGTTTTCTCATTTTTTTTCAATGGCCGCTTTTCTTTGTCTTTGGTCTTGTGTTTTTCTTACTTGCTATTTTCTGCTTTCCTTCTTATACATTCTCATTTTCATCCTCATTCTACTTTTTTTTTCTTGCTAGCGTTTGCGTCTTGTAGTTTCCGTAAGTCTGGTATTACTATTCTTTCCCTTCCTACGCGTTTATCTGAGTCTTTGTGTTTTCTTATCTCTTTTATGTTTCTCTTTTCACCGTCCAACGCTTTTTATGACTTCGTATCTTGTTTTTATATGTTTTTTTCTTTCTTTCCTCAAGCGTTTATCTTCTTCCTTGTTAGTCTTTCCTTTTATCTACCTTTGTCTGTCTATGTATGTGCGTATGTATGTATGTATGTATGTATATATCTATTTATGAGTGAGGGAAGGAGGCACATAGGTATCTCTCTCTCTCTCTCTCTCTCTCTCTCTCTCTCTCTCTCTCTCTCTCTCTCTCTCTCTCTCTCTCTCTCTCTCTCTCTCTCTCTCTCTCTCTCTCTCTTGTTCGCTCGCTCGCTCGTTCACTTTCAGGAGCCTTTGACTGCTTCCTTCCTTTGCTTTTACGAACCTCTGTCAGCCCCTCCTCCTCCTCCTCCTCCTCCTCCTTCTCCTCCTCCTCCTCCTTTTTCTCTTCCTCCTCCTCCTCCTCCTCGTTCTGGGCCAAAACTTTAAATTCGGGACAGCATTTCAAATAGTTGTCACCCCCCGCCAGCCTTCGTTTCTGCCGCGTTCGTGTGTGTGTGTGTGTGTGTGTGTGTGTGTGTGTGTGTGTGTGTGTGTGTGTGTGTGTGTGTGTGTGTGTGTGTGTGTGTGTGTGTGTGTGTGTGTGTGTGTTTCTAACTGTGACTGTGTGTGGTGTGGTGTGGTGTGTGTGTGTGTGTGTGTGTGTGTGTGTGTGTGTGTGTGTGTGTGTAATTCTGTGTGTGTGTGTATACTTCTTGCGTGTTTCTGTGTATCTGCGTTTTTTTTTGTATGTGAGAGAGAGAAAAAACTTGGCTGGAGTGCTTCCATAAAACAAGATAACGTATTGAGAGGCTCGCTACCGTTGTGCTTAGGGACAAAGTTTTTTAATCAGTGCGTTTTTTTTCCCTTCATGACAAACGGATCTGAGACGCGGACAGCAACCAAAGCTCTGGAACGGGAATGCAAGAGTGACAGAGGAGGAATGCCGACAGAGATGAGCCCAAAGGCGTAGCTGTGGGGAGGTTTAGGGACGGTGTAGAGGTAAATAAGTTAGTGTAAGGGGATGTGAGGATGTGTAGGGAGGATGTGGGTGTGTGTGGGTAGGATGTAAGGAGGTGTATTAGGGTGTGGGGATGTGTAGGAGGGTCTTGGGAGAATGTAAGGGGGTGTAAGGATGTTTAGGGAGGATGTAGGGGTGTGTGGGGAGGATGTAAGGAGGTGTATAGGGTGTGGGGATGTGTAGGAGGGTGTTGGGAGAATGTAAGGGGGTGTAAGGAAATGTAGTGGCTGTAGGCGTAGGGGAATGTAGAAGGGGGTGTAAGAGGGTGTAGAGAGATGTATAGAGGATTTTAAGGTATGTAGGGAGGGTGTAGGAGGGTGGAAGGGGATGTAAGGGGAATGTAGGAGGGGTGTAAGGGGCTGTAGGGAAGCCGTTTAATATTGGATTCCTTTGTTTGCCGCGATAAAGAATCTGATTTTACTTTTGTTTATTCTTTTTTTACTCGTTTTCGTCACTTATAGAAACGCCATCAATACCTAATCTCTCTCTCTCTCTCTCTCTCTCTCTCTCTCTCTCTCTCTCTCTCTCTCTCTCTCTCTCTCTCTTAAGCACCCCTTCCCCTCCCCACCACACACACGTATTATGGAGAGCACCTTTTGTTTTCATTTGTCCCCCCCCCCCCGCTCGATAATCCAGTTCACCTGCCTCGCCACCCTCACCTGCCCCACCTGCTCGTCTCCCAGGCACGCTGCGGGGCGGGGGGAGCTGCCATAGATCTTCCGGGGGTGACCTTTATGTAAGCCTCCCTTCGCCCGGCACTTCGTCATCCGTCGTCCCCTTCGCCCATAAATATTCCTCGTTTCCGATTTGCAGCGTTTTTGAGATGGATGAGTCTGCACGTTTGGCGCGAAACATTAAACTGGCGTCACTGTGTTTTCGTTTTTCTTTTTCTCTTTCTAATTCGTGTTCTTCTTCTTCTTCTTCTTTTTTCTTCTTCTTCCTCTTGTTTTTGTTCTTGATTTTGTTTTGCTACTTCTACTTCTTCATTTTCTTCTTCTACTGCTATTTCTTTTCCTTTTTTCTTTTTCTTGTTCTTGTTTCGTTCTGCTTTTTCTTCTTCAATTTCTTCGTCTTGTTCTTGTTCTACTTCTTCTTCTACTCCTACTTCTACTTCATCTTTTTCTACGTACTTCAAATGGAAACGAAGGAACGTCACCGCCAGCCACGACTTCGGAGCCTCGACCACGCGCGCGCCGAAGGTAAAGAAAGGTAAAGTTGGGGGCATACACTATAGCTACGCGTGGCCTCAGTGCTCATCTCCATTGCATTACCCCTTGAGCCTGTGGTGAATACGAAAGCTTGACGTAGATCCTGTTGCTGTGACTTTTATTTTTCTAATCGGCGTCTCTTACACTTCTTGGGGCGTAAGGAGCAAACTTTTGGGCTGTAGCGGAGTCTTATCGTGACGGGGTGTCGAGAGCCGGAGGGGCCGAGGGGGAAGCTAAGCCGAGGATGAGCGGAAGGAAGGCGGAATGTTAGGTTAAGACGAGGTGTGAGTTGGGTCATTAATCGGAAAATATGGGGTGTAGGGGGGGGTGTAGGGGGGTATATAGAAGGAAGGTGGAATGTTAGGTTAAGACGAGGTGTGTGTTGGGTCATTAATGGGAAAATATGGGGTGTAGGGGGGTATATAGAAGGAAGGTGGAATGTTAGGTTAAGACGAGGTGTGAGTTGGGTCATTAATGGGAAAAGTATGGGGTGTAGGGGTGTGTGTGTGGGGGGGGGGGTACTGGAGGTGTAGGATATGAAGAGAAACTAAAAGGAATGTTAGCTTATCGCCAGACACCACCATAACACAACACCACCACCATTAAGAGAAGTTGTGAGTCGTCTGTCATTAATGGGAAAAAAATTGTGGCTCGAACCGAAAAAAAAAATCCTCTTAGTATATATAGGAAATGAAAAAGAAAACAGGGGGAGACGTTAGGTGAGGAAGGGAAGGTGTAAGCTGTCATTACTTGGAAAAAAAATACGGGTTGGGACGAAAAAAAAACGTCTTAGGAAATGAAAAAGAAAGTAAGAGGAATGTTAGGTTAAGACAGGAAGGTGTGAGTTGTTACTAATGGGAAAAAAAATAAGTTAGGATAAAATAAGAAAAAAAAACTGAGTAGGTGAAAAAGAAAGTAGGAGGAGGATAAAAGTCGTGTGTGTTTGAGGTGTTAGAAGTGGATGGTGAGCTACATGTGTTTGAAAGGAAAAACATAAGGAATAGGATGAAAATAAACTCTGAGGAAGTGAAAAAGAAAGCAGGAAGATGAAGGATATGTGTGAGAGAGACGAAACAGGTGGAGGGTAAAATAAATGTGTAGGTTTAGGTAAAATATAAATGGGAGTAATCTGAATTTTACTTGCCATCAAAATAATTAAAAAAGAAGGAAAACAAAGTATGCATTTCCAGAGTCTAACTGCTAACTCTGGTCATCAAGAACCGATCAGCGAATGAATAATGATAGTGAAGAGATGCAAAATAACGAAAAATAAATAAAAGGAGTGTATATACTTCGCTTAAGCTTAATCGAGCGGAAAATTGCGAGAGAGAGGAAAATGCAAAGATGAGAAAAAAACATATCCACTGAAGCAACGCAACTCAAATCATGTTCCCTATCAACTCGTCTTTTCATCACTAAACATGTTGCTTTGTGTTTTGCTTCATCTGATCAAACTGTGGCTCTCCTCTCCTCCTGCTCCTTCTCCCATTCCTCTCTTTCTTTCCCTTCACCCCCTTCCCTCGTTTCTCCTCCTCCCCCTTCCTTTCTTCTCTTTCCTTCCCTTCTCCCCCTCTCCTCGTTCCTCCTCCTCCTCTTCTTTCTCCCTGTCACACACTACCTCATTCACTTCTCCTTCCCCCTTTCCTCTCCCGTCATTCACCTCTCCTTTCCCCATTCCTCCTCTCCTTCTTCTCCTCTCATTCCTCCCTTTCTCATTCTTCTTCGCCTTCTCCTGTTTCTCCCGCCCCAAACTATCTCATTTAGCTCTCCTTTAGTCATTCCTCCTCTCCTTTTCCCTTTGTCGCTCCTCTCTTTTCTCCTCTACAACCCTTCTTTTCTCTTTCCTCTCCGGCCCCCACAGTAGCTTCTTCCTTCCTTCCTTCCTTCCTTCTCCTCCTCCTCCCCTATTTCCCCTCCTTCTCTCTTTCCTCCCCGCCCCACACTCCCTTACCAGCTCTTCTTCCTTCATTCCTTCCTTACTCCTCCTTCTCCTCCTCCTCCCTTCTTTCCTCCTCGCTCCACACAACCTTATTCAGCACTCCTTCCCTCATTCCTCCCCTCCTTCTCCCCTTGTTCCTTCTCTCTCTTTCCTCCTCTACTCCCCTCTTTCTCTCGCTCCACCCCATCTAACACAGCTCCATTCACCTCTCCTTCCTGCATTCCTCCTTCTCCTCCTTCTTCTCTCTTTCCTCCTCTACTCCCCTCTTTCTCTCGCTCAACCCCATCTAACACAGCCCCATTCACTCTCCTTCCTGCATTCCTCCTCCTCCTTCTCTCATTCCTCCCGCCCCAGATCTCCTCGTGCACCGCGACTCACCTCATCAAAACATAGGACCGCAGCCTCGCTTGCCTCACCCCAAGCTCCTCACCGCGTCTCACCCACCCACACGCTCGGGCCCCACATCGATTCACCCCACACCGCACCGCTCACCGCACTCCTCACTCCGTCCTCCTCCTCCTCCCTCGCCGCCGCTTCTCTTCTTGTTTCCTTATTAATCCTCGGCCATAATGAACAGCCACAAACAGCGTCCCGGCTTTCGTAAGGCCACCGGCAATACCGCGGCAAATGAGAGAGAGCCTCGAATTCACGGCCATTACTGGGATTTGACAGACACACGAGGAGAGAGAAGGAGAGAGAAAGCGAGAGAGAGAGAGAGAGAGAGAGAGAGAGAGAGAGAGAGAGAGAGAGAGAGAGATAACGGGCAGAAGGGCATGTATACAGAGAAGCAAAGGGAGAGGATAATGATTGCGTAAGAGGGAAGGAAGAGAGAAGAAAAGGAGAACAGCACGAAGGGGCGATTAAGTGCAGACGAGGGAACGACTTTGTGTTTATCGTTAAGTGTTCCGCAATTAAAATCAGGAGAATGGCAAATAAAAGACTGTCCAGAAGCGACGGTAGTTTTGCATAAATGAATAAGAAAAAAAAGTAGTGGTGGGATGAGGAAAATATCAGAAAAATGTTAAAAAAAATAGAAAAAACAGAAGAATTAGAAGGATGGTAAAGGAAAAGGCTGTCTATACTTGAAGGTAGTTTTGCATAAATGAATAAAAAAGAAATGAAGAAGTGGTGAGAGGAAAAGTTACGAAAGAAAAGACAGAAAACAAGACAAAACAATAATAAAAGGAATACAAGAAAAAAAGAAAGAAAAGGTGTTAAACAAGTGAGTGGATGAGAGGAAAAATTACGAAAGAAATAAACGAATCATGACAAAGTTAAGAAAAACGTCTGGCGAGGATCTAAAAACAGGTAAATAAGTAAATAAATAAATGAATGAAGATAACGATGAACAACGACTGATAAAAGGAGAAAAAAAAAGATCAGCAAGTTGTGAGATAAGAGGGAAAGTTACGAAGAAAAATGACAAAGCAAAATAAGACAAAAAAAAAGGAAAATCAAGCGAGGATCTGAAAATAAATAAATAAAAATAAAGAATAAAGATTGATAAGAGAAAAAAATGACAAAGCAAAATAAGACAAGAAAAAAGAAAAGAAAAAGAAAATCAAGCGAGGATCTGAAAATAAATAAAAAAATAAAGAATAAAGATTGATAAGAGAAAAAGAAAATCAAGCGAGGATCTGAAAATAAATAAAAAAATAAAGAATAAAGATTGATAAGAGAAAAAAATGACAAAGCAAAATAAGACAAGAAAAAAGAAAAGAAAAAGAAAATCAAGCGAGGATCTGAAAATAAATAAACAAACAAAAATAATGAATACAGATTGATAAGGGAACACAATATAATGCAATAACAAGTCCAACACACACACACACACACACACACACACACACACACACACACACACACACACACACAGGCACGCGCAGGCTTTAGTAATACTTTTGCCCTCTTTCTTCCTCTCCCTTCTCCTCCCTTTTCTTTTTCTTTATTTTTCTTATCTCCTTTCTCTCCCCTTTGTCTAGTCTCAACCCGGAGAACTAATAATTAAATTGCTCTCTCTCTCTCTCTCTCTCTCTCTCTCTCTCTCTCTCTCTCTCTCTCTCTCTCTCTCTCTCTCTCTCTCTCTCTCTCTCTCTCTCTCTCTCTCTCTCTCTCTCTCTCTCTCTCTCTCTCTCTCTCTCTCTCTCTCTCTCTCTCTCTCTCTCTCTCTCTCTCTCTCCCTCTTTAGGGCCAAATTACGGCGCGATTGTTTTTCCTTAAACTTCTTTGGTGAAACTCAACCCTTTTCGTCTTTTTTTTCCCTAACTACCTTTTTTGCGTTCAAGTTTCCCCAAAATACTGGTTTCAATTCCTTGTTATTTATCTTTTGTGTTCATGTGAGTGCGTCTTTTGTGTAACTGTTCTCTGTCTCTCTAACTATCTATTTCTACTATTTTCTTCTATTTTCGTCCTTTCCAATGACTTCCAGTATCTTGTTTTCGTCTCTTAATCCATTTTCCTCTTTTCTCTTTCCTCATGTCACCTCTCGACTTCCTTCCTTCCTTCCAGTAGTTTGGATTTCTCATTTATTTTTCTTCTATTCCAGTTCCTCATTTCACCTCAGTCCTTCCTTCCTTCCTTCCTTTCAGTTGCTTGCTTTTCTCTTATCTTTATTCCCTTCTTTTCCCTTTCCTCATTTCACTTCAGGCCTTCCTTCCTTCCTTCCTTCCAGTAGCTTGCTTTTCTCTTATTTATATTTCCTTCTTTTCCCTTCCCTCATTTCACCTCAGTCCTTCCTTCCTTCCTTCCTTTCAGTTGCTTGCTTTTCTCTTATCTTTATTCCCTTCTTTTCCCTTCCCTCATTTCACTTCAGGCCTTCCTTCCTTCCTTCCTTCCAGTAGCTTGCTTTTCTCTTATTTATATTTCCTTCTTTTCCCTTCCCACATTTCACTTCAGGCCTTCCTTCCTTCTTTCCTTCTAGTAGCTTGCTTTTCTCTTATTTATATTTCCTTCTTTTCCCTTCCCTCATTTCACCTCTGGCCTTCCTTCCTTGCTTTCGTCTTTTTCCTTTGCCTTCTTTTCCATTTTATCATTTCGTTAGTGTTTTTTCTTCCTTCCTTCCAACCCTCCTTCCTTTCACTGTGTCCTTTCTCCTTCCTTCCTTCTTTTCTTTCTTCTTTTCTTCTTTCCTTCCTTGCGCCCTTCCGTCATTTCTTCCGTCCTTCCTTTCTCTGTTCCCTCCCTTCATTCCTTCAGCTTGGTATCGTTAGTGTTTTTTCTTCCTTCCTTCCCACCCTCCTTCCTTTCACTGTTTCCTTTCTCCTTCTTTCCTTCTTGTCTTTCTTCTTTTCTTCTTTTCTTCCTTGCGTCCTTTCGTCATTTCTTCCTTCCTTCCTTTCAACCTTCCCTCCCTTCATTCCTTCCGTTCGGTATCGCAAGTGGTAAGTGTTATTTTTGCTTTCTTGACATTTTTCTTTCATTTCTTTCATATATACAACTTTTCTAACTTAGTCTTCTGCTTTCTTTGACCCCCCCCTCCTTTTTTTTTTTATACCTTTAAGCCAGTGTCCATTCTAGAGACATTTCCAGCTGTTTATCTCCATGCAATTCTTTCATGCTTGTCATTTTATATTTTTATATTTTTTCATATACACAACTTTTCTAACTTTCTCTTCTGTTTAATTTCCCCCCCTCCTTTTTTATATACCTTTAAGCCATAGCGTCCATTCTAGAGACATTTCCAGTTGTGTATCTCCTTTTTGTTCTTTCCTGCTTGTCATTTTTCATTCTTTTTTCATATACACAATTTTTTTAACTTAGTCTTCTGCTTTCTTTAACCCCCCTTCCCTTTTTTTTTTACCTTTAAGCCAGTGTCCATTCTAGAGACATTTCCAGCTGTTTATCTACTCGTTATTCTTTCCTGCTTGTCATTTTTCATTCTTTTTTTCATATATATAACTTTTCTAACTTAGTCTTCTGCTTTGTTTGCCCCCGCCCCCCCCTTTACCTCTAAGCAATAGTGTCCGTTCTAGAGACATTTCCAATTGTGTATCTCCATGTTGTTCTTTCCTGCTCGTCATTTTTCATTACTTTTTCCTATACAGCTTTTCTAACTTAAATCTTCTGTTTCGTTGGCCTTTTCTTCAAGTTCCACGCACACACACGGAGATGAGCACCGAGGCCACGCGCAGCTTTACCGTATACCCCAACTTTACCTCACGTACCCTGAGATTGTCAATTCTAAGGAGATTTCCACCTGTTTTCATTTGTCTGTTTGGTAAGGGTCTGCCAGGGGACACTTGTGTATTCTTCCTTTCATTTACCTTTCCTTCGTATTTTTCCAACTCCTCGATTTCTTCTGTGTTCTCAATCCTCCAGTGAGACATTTCTTTTTTTTCTTTCTTTTTCTTCTTTTCCCTTCGTTCACTTAACCTCTGGCCCCTCTGACTCCTTTCCTTCCGGTATCTTTCTTTGTCTTATTCATTTTCTTCTTTCTTTTACATTTCCTCATTTTACCTTCTTTCCTTCCAGTACCTCTTTTCTCTTATCTATTTTATTATTCTGTTTAGCTAAGCACTTAAAAGGGACACTAGCACATTCTTGTTTCATTCACCAGTTTTGGGCATTTTTCCAACTCCGCGATTCCTTATGTTCTCAATCCTTCTCCACTTCTTTTGTTCCCAATCTTCCAATGACGTGTTTTTTTTACCTTGTTTTCATTTATGTCTTCGGTCAAGCTCTACTGAAGGACACTAGGGTAATCTTCCATTCACCCGTCCTTCGTACTTTTCTAACTCCGCGATTGCTAATGTTCTCAGTCCTTCTCCATTTCACTTGTTCTCAATCTCCCAATGACATGTTTCTTTTACCTTGTTTTCATTTATGTCTTTGGTCAAGATCTACCGAAGGACACTAGGGTAATCTTCCTTCCATCCACCCGTCCTTCGTACTTTTCCAACTCCCCGATTTCTTTTGTTCTCAATCCTCGCCGTTTCTTCTGTACTCAATCTCTCACTGACATTTCTTTTACCTTGTTTTCATTTATGTCTTTGGTCAAGGTTTACCGAAGGACACTAGGGTATTCTTCCTTCCATTCACCCGTCCTTCGTACTTTTCCAAATCCCAATTCCTTATGTTCTCAGTCCTCGCCGTTTCTTCTGTTCTCAATCCTCTAGTGACATATTCCTTTTATTCTGTTTTCATTTATCTCTTTAGACAAGCTCTAACGAGGGATACCAGAGCATTCATCCTTCCATTCAACCGTTTCGTGTATTTTCCAACTCCCGGATTTCTTATGTTCTCAATTCTTCCCCATATCTTCCGTTCTCAATCCTCTAGTGACATATTTCTTTTATCTTGTTTTAATTTATCTCTATGGTCAAGCTCTACCGAAGGACACCAGTGCATTCTTCCTTTCATTCAACCGAACCGAGAATTTTCCAACTCTCCGATTTCTTTGACATTCCCAATCCTCAACCCTTCTTTTGTTCCTCTTCCGCCCTGGCTGCTCCCTTTGCTGCCTCGCCTCAAGACACAGCAAAGGCAGCCACTCGCCCGCCTCCCTTTGCCTGCAGTCTCGGAAGGGGCCAATTAATTTCGCGTCAGCCGCACCATCGTTGTTTTCTTCGGATTTGCTCTGCCACAAATACTCCACGATGGCTTACACACACATTAGCGCTGGTTCGAATTGGCGAGCTTTATAATATTTTCTTGAAGTGTGTTTGTTTAGGTTAAGGTATTTTATTATTGTTTTTAGCTAAGCACTCAAAAGGGACACTAGCGCATTCTTGTTTAAGTTAAGGTATTTTATTATTCTGTTTTAAGCTAAGCACTCAAAAGGGACACTAGCGCATTCTTGTTTAAGTTAAGGTATTTTATTATTGTTTTTAGCTAAGCACTCAAAAGGGACACTAGCGCATTCTTGTTTAAGTTAAGGTATTTCATTATTCTGTTTTTAGCTAAGCACTCAAAAGGGACACTAGCGCATTCTTGTTTTCATTCACCAGCTTTGGGCATTTTTCCAACTCCCCGATTCCTTATGTTCTCAATCCTTCTCCACTTCTTTTGTTCCCAATCTTCCAATGACATGTTTCTTTTACCTTGTTTTCATTTTGGTTAATCCTCTGCTTGTCTCTCGTGAAAAAAAATCACTGAATCTTATGTGTATGTTATTTAATTGGAGGTGTTTGAGATTGGCGAGTTTTTTATTATTTCTTCAATGGTCTTCCTTTCTTTCTTCTTACCCTCCTTCCTTTCACTGTTTCCTTATTCTTCCTTCCTTCCTTCTTTTCTTTCCTTTATTTTTCCTTCTTTTCTTTCTTCCTTATAATATTTTCTTAACGTGTTTTTTCCCTTTTCTTTCTTTTCTTTCTATCTTATAATATTTTCTTAACGTGTTTTTTCTTTCTTTCTTTCCTTCTTTTTTTCTTCCTTATAATATTATTTTAACGTGTTTTTTCCTTTCTTTCTTTCCTTCTTTTCTTGTCTTTTTTATAATATTATCTTAACGTGTTTTTTTCTGTCTATCTTTCCTTCTTTTCTTTCTTCCTTATTATCTTAACGTGATTTTTTCCTTGTTTTCTTTCCGTCTTTTTTCTTCCTTATAATATTATCTTAACATGTTTTTTTTTTTGGATTCTAGAAGTTAAGATTTTTTTTTATCAACCTTCCTTTGCAAGTTCCTCAGAAAAAAAAATCACTAAATATGCATGTGATATCTACTTATAAGTGTTTCAGATGGCGACTTTCATAATAGTTTCTTCACGTTATATTTTTTTTTATTCTTTTCAGGATTCAGGCAATTATTTTTTTAATCTTTCCTTTGCATGTCCTTCAGATATTAAAAGTTCGCAAAATCTGTCTATAATGTCTTTCTATTTATCATTTATACTTTTTTCCATTTATTTGGTTCTTGTGTCCCTTTACATGTCCTTCAGATATTAAAAGGTCGCAAAATCTGTCTGTAATGTCTTTCTATTTATCATTTATCCTTTTTTTTTTCATTTATTTGGTTCTTGTGTCCTTTTAAATGTCCTTCATATATTAAAAGGTCGCAAAATATGTCTTTAAAATCTTTCTGTTTATCATTTATACTTTACTAATCTACTTACATCCAGATAGTGAATATGTGTACATGCACCCCCCACCCCCCCCCCAACACCCACCCACACCCACACACACGCACGCACTCACACACCCACACCAACCCGTACACCCACACATACACGCACACCACACTCCACACACGCACACCCACCCACCCACCCACACCCACACCCACACGCACCCTTATCCACCCACCTACCCACCCACTGTCCTCCTTTTGGTATCCTTCCTGTTTTATTTTTCTCTCTCCTCCTTCTCTTCTTCTTCCCTAAAATTCCTTCTAACTCTATTTCCATAACCTTGAACACTCTCTCTCTCTCTCTCTCTCTCTCTCTCTCTCTCTCTCTCTCTCTCTCTCTCTCTCTCTCTCTCTCTCTCGCCTTGAGCCTCTATAAACATATCCTCACCAGCCCTTCGTTCTCATTTCCCTCCATTTCCTTTTCTCTCTTCCTCCTCATCCTCCATTCCTTCCTCCTCTTCCTCCTCCTCCTCCTGGTGATGAAATTGTACAGGCAAACTTTTTTCTTCCCTTAATTCTTCCTTAATGTTATTGCGGTATTATTTAGGTCTCTCTCTCTCTCTCTCTCTCTCTCTCTCTCTCTCTCTCTCTCTCTCTCTCTCTCTCTCTCTCATAAACTCTCCTCCCGTCTCCTTAGTTCTTCCTCTTATCTCTTCACTGCATCTTTATCTCTCCATTCTCTCTCTTATCTCTCCCTTCTTTCGCTTTCCAATATCTGTTTTTTTCCTTTCCTCTTCCCTTTTTTCACCTTCATGGCCAGCTGTGTGTGTGTGTGTGTGTGTGTGTGTGTGTGTGTGTGTGTGTGTGTGTGTGTGTGTGTGTGTGTGTGTGTGTGTGTGTGTGTGTGTGTGTGTGTGTGTGTGTGTGTGTGTGTGTGTGTGTGTGTGTGTGTGTGTGTGTGTGTGTGTGTGTATCAGTCTTCACCATCTCACCTTTAATTTAGAAAGATGAAAAAAAAGATGAAACAGAAGCCCAGGTATTAGATTCTCTCTCTCTCTCTCTCTCTCTCTCTCTCTCTCTCTCTCTCTCTCTCTCTCTCTCTCTCTCTCTCTCTCTCTCTCTCTCTCTCTCTCTCTCTCTCTCTCTCTCTCTCTCTCTCTCTCTCTCTCTCTCTCTCTCTCTCTCTCTCTCTCTCTCTCTCTCTCTCTCTCTCTCTCTCTCTCTCTCTCTCTCTCTCTCTCTCTCTCTCTCTCTTTATTTCTATCAATTTCTTTTATTTTCGTCCATTTCGTTGTATTCCAGTTCCTTGCTTTCGTCTTAATCAATTTCCTTCTTTTCCATTCCAACATTTCGACTCTGACCTTCCTTCCTTTCAGTACCGCTTTTCTATTCTTATTTTCCTTCTTTTTCCTTGCCACCCTTTCCCCTTTTCTCTGTTAACCATACCACCAGGAACACCAACACTCTAGTTCTGTAAAATACTATAATTAATTTTCAACAGAGACAGACGACCGGCCGAAAAAGGAACAGGAAAAGAATGGGAGAAAAAAGGTTGCACTGCGGAGAGTATGTAGTCGTTAGTAGTTGTAAGGGCAGTAGTAGTGGTAGTAGTAGTAGTAGTAGTAGTAGTAGTAGTGGTGGTAATACTAGTGTAAGTTCTCCATAGGCGTCGTTCATGTTTAAGGCTTAGATTCTGACATGGAGGATCGTAATTTGCCTTGTATTAACACGACAGACGAAAGAAGCGATTCCTTTTTTCCTTAACCTCACCATAATCCTCACCACCAGCCCACCACAACCACCAGTATCACCATCATCAGCATCACCACCAAGACCTCTACCACCATCACAACCACCTCCACCACCACTCTTGAGCTGCTTCCCTTTTCCTTTTCAGAACACGTCTATCAATTTTCTTCCCCGAAACAGACCAGAGAAAGAGAGAGAGAGAGCAGGAGAGGGTGAGGGGGTGGGGAGGCACACACACACACACACACACACACACACACCACTTCTACCGTCTTCCTTCTCCCCGCTCTTCACCACTAACCCACTTCCTCTTCTTACTATACACTTGATAAAAAAAAAGATACGTAGTGATAAGAAGGATTGTAAGATATCAGTTGTTATATTGTGTGGTAGATGGCGCCACTATAAACACTTGTCTGCTCCATGACGGGTTCGGGCCAACCACCAGGGGCCGAAAGAAAAGTCTACCGGCGCTATGATGTAAAAAAAATAAAAAAAATAAAAAATAAAGAAAGAAAGAGAAATAAAATAAAAATAAAATCATGGTAGCTCCTTAGAATCTGCTATTTATCATATGTTGTCCTTATTCATTCATCATCTAACCACTCATTTCAAACCTTCTATAGTACATTAATTTGTATCATCTATATTCTCTTCATCCTCGATTGTTCTGTAAATTGTATCAGATCATTTATAGGCGAGACCCAATTACCGTCTTTATCCACAGCATTTCAAACCTGTCTTACACATTTGTTTCATTTATATCCTTTGCTCAACTCATTTATTCAGAGCACTCCAAACCTTCTATCGCACACATTTGCATCTTCTATATTCTTTTTATCCAACTTATTTATAGGCGACACCCATCTGCCGTGTTTATTCAGAGGATTTCAAACTTCCTACCATACTCATTTGCGTCACCTACGTATATTATCTTCATTCTCAGTAACTCGCTGATTTGTAACAACTCATCCACAAGGAGTATTTAAAATTTTCCATCTTACACATTTACATTATTTATATTCTCTCCCTTCAACCTTTTTATTAAGAGCATTCCATACCTTCTATCAAACCCATAAGCATCATCTACGTAGGTATATACTCCTCATTTTCAATACCTCGGTGAGTTGTATCAGTTTATGGACAACGGCTCAACTACATCCATCTATCGCCCTTATTCAGAGCTTTTCAAACCTTCTATCATCCCCTTTGTCATCATCTATACGTACATTCCCTTCATTCTCAATACCCAGGTGAGTTGTATCAATTTATGGACAGCGGCTCAACTACAACCATCTATCGCCCTTATTCAGAGCTTTTCAAACCTTCTATCATCCCCTTTGTCATCATCTATACGTACATTCCCTTCATTCTCAATACCTCGGTGAATTGTATCAACTCATTTGCAGGCGACACCCAACCCGGCGGCGGCGAGAGAGGCACAAACGCGACGAGTTTTCCTGTTTCATAACCGCCGCTGTAAAAGTTTGAAATCCAATACAACTTGTAATATGACGCAGATCGACTTCACGAGATAAAACACCCGCCACAAAATATAGCGTGCCCGGAAAACTGCAAGTCGTGTTCCGCTGTTCAAATCCCGTGCTCTAAAAGTCACGTTGGGAGTTGCATTTCTATTGAGTGTTGAACCTTTTGATAGTATTTCATGTTGAATCTTTGCACTATATATTTCTGGGGGGCAATTTAATATCAACTGTAGGAATGAAAGCAAAAGGCAAAAGGGAGATAGAGAAGGGGGAGGGGGGCAAAAATACTCTCACATAACACACTTCACAAATCCACATAACCTTTCCAAAGACAATAATCACCTTTCTATCGAGTGAACCTTGTGATAGTATTTCCTCCTTTTCACTATATGGTTTTGGGGCAGTTCAATATCAAGTGTAATATGAAGGTTACGGGGTGGAGAAGGTGGGTGGATAGGACCAAATATATATGACATA
Organism: Eriocheir sinensis; assembly: GCF_024679095.1. Taxonomy (NCBI): domain Eukaryota; kingdom Metazoa; phylum Arthropoda; class Malacostraca; order Decapoda; family Varunidae; genus Eriocheir; species Eriocheir sinensis. The sequence continues at coordinate 5,806,931 of NC_066546.1, read as the reverse complement.
CTTTTCAATTTCTCATAACCTTTTCTAAGACCATAGTCGAGTTTCCAATAAGTTAATCTTTTTTATAATCATTTTATATAATTTCATTCTGCAAGTTAACAGAGAAGAAGAGAAGAGAAAGGAAGAGAAGGAAAGGAAAGGAGAGGAAAGGAATGGAGGGGAAAGGGAAGGGAAGGGAAGGGAAGGGAAGGAACGGAACGGAACGGAAGGAATGGAAAGAAGGGAAGGAATGCAAAGGAAAGGAAAGGGAACGGAATGGAACGGAGGGGAAAGGAAAGGAACGGAATGTAGGGAAAGGGAGGGAAAGGGAAAGGAAGGGAAGGAACGGAACGGGAAGGGAAGGGATGGGAAGAAGGGAAGGAATGGAAAGGAAAGGAAAGGGAATGGAAGGGAACGGAGGGGAAAGAAAAGGAAAGGAATGGAACGGAAAGGAAAGGAAAATAAAGGAAAGTGAACGGAACGGAATGGAATGGAAGGGGTGGAAGGGTGAAGAGGTGGAGGGAGGGGAGAGCGAATATACCTTCCCATAATACAACTCTGAATTCGTATAGTAACCTTTCCTAAGACCCTGTACCCCCGGCCTCCCTAACTCAATCCGAACTCTAGATTGGTCGACAAATTGCATCGTGCCAGGAGGCCAAAATGTTACAGACTATTGACGTGGTTTGACGAGTAAAAATAAAAGGAAGTTAGACACAGCGATATCATATAACATTTTTTTCTTCTCCTTTTTTTACAGCAAGGGAGGTATCTCAAGGGTAAAGAAAAACACTAAAACAAGAACAATGAAGGCCCACTAAACGCTGCTCCAACAAGAGAAAAAGACAGGAGAGGAAAGGAAAGGAAAAGAAGGGAAATCGAGGAGAAGGGAAGGGAAGGAAGGGAAAGAAAAGGAAAGAAAGGGGAACGGTACGGAATGGAACAAAATAGAGGGGAAGGGAAGGGAAGGGAAGGGAAGGGAAGGGAAGTAAAATTGAAGATACCAGGTTTTGAGAAATGAAACGAGAAGGCAGAAGAGAGGTCAGTTTCGTGTGGGGGTCTAGATACTCTCCCCTTGAATATGTTTAAGTCGTAGGTAGGAGGAACTAATCACACAGTCTGGCCTGCTTATCGTGTGTTTATAAATGTTGAAAAAAAGGTTAATGGGAGAAATAGGGGAATAAAAAAAGAATACAAATATTTCCTGTTTTTTCTTTTTTTTCTTCTGTGTGACTTCCATACCGTGTGTTTATAAATGTTGAAAAAAAGGTTAATGGGAGAAAAAGGTCAATAAAAACAGAACACGAATATTTCCTGTTTTTCTTTTTTCCTTTTTTTTTCTGTGTGACGTCCATATCGCGTTTCCATTGTTCTGCTTTGATTACTTTGTTTTCTTTTTCTCTCTCTCTCTCTTTCTCCTCTTGATTGTTTTACTCAATTTCGTTACTTCCTTTGTTGTTGCTGTTTTTCATTTCTCAAAACCTAGTATCTTCATTTTTTCTTCCCTTCCCCTCTATTTTGTTCCGTTCCGTACCGTTCCCTTTCCTTTCCTTTCTATTTCCCTTCCTTTCCTTTCCTCTCCTTGTCTTGCCTTTCCTTTCCTTTCCTTTCCTTGCCTTTCTTTCCTTTCCTTTCCTTTCCTTTCCATCCCTTCCCTTCATTTCACTTGTCTTCCTTTCCCTTCCCTTCCCTTCCTTTCTCTCTCTCTCTCTCTCTCTCTCTCTCTCTCTCTCTCTCTCTCTCTCTCTCTCTCTCTCTCTCTCTCTCTCTCCCCATCCCTCCCCCTTATTGAAGACGAGGCACTCTATTTCACGCACTTTTCCGCCCTTCCTTTCTCCTTCCCCCGCCAACGAGGGTGAAATTGATAAAAGATTCTGCCATCACCTGATTACGCCCCTCCCGCCTTGATCAGCGACTCCCTTGGCCTCTTCGTTGCTGTCTGGGCAAACACGGCGCGCTAAAAAGATTCTCAACACGGCAACACGGTGAACACGGGAACACGGCAACACGGGAACACGGCAACACGGTGAACACGGGAACACGGGAACACGGTGAACACGGGAACACGGCAACACGGTGAACACGGGAACACGGCATCACGGTGAACACGGGAACACGGCAACACGGTGAACACGGGAACACGGCATCACGGTGAACACGGCAACACGGCATCACGGTGAACACGGAAGCACGGTAACTCTTGTGGACCTGTTTCTGCCAAGGCTTCCTCCCCTCTCTTCTGGTCTTTAGCTTTCCTTTTTATCTTCCACCTCTGTTTTGTGTTTCTGCTTTATCCTGGCCTTTCTTTTTCTTGCTTCTTTATCTGTTTCTTCCATTTTCTTCTTTTGTCCCTTCTTTATCTCTTTTTTCCACCTCTTTTTTTCTGTTTTATTTTGTCTTTTCTTTCACTTCTCTTAGTTTGGTTTTTATTCTTCCTCTTTACTTTTCTTTCGTTTTTATTAGTTCTCTCCCTTCTTCTATTCTCTTCTGTTTCTCTTTTATTCCGGGGTTTCTTTCCTCTATTCTTTTGTTTTTAGTCTTCCTTTTTATCAGGTTTCTTCCACCTTCTTCCTCTATTCCATCTGGCCTTGTGTTTCTCTCCTCTCTTCTTTCTTCTTCTTTATCTTCCTCCTCTGTCTCCTGTTTCTGCTTTATCCTGATCTTCCTCTTCTCTTCTTTCCTTTAGTCTTCTTCTATTCCCTTTTGTGTTTCTTCTTTTGTTTGGTCTTTCTCTCTTCTTTACTTTCGTCTTTAGCTTGCTTCTTTATCTTCTTTTTCACCTTCTTCTTCTCCTATTCCCTTCTTGTTTTTCTAATTTATCCTGGTCTATTTCTTCCCTCTCTTCTTTTGTCTTTATTATTCCTCTTTATCTTGTCACTGCTTTATTCTGGCCTTTCTCTTTTTTTTCGTTCTTTTTCCTTCGTCTTTATCTTTTTCTTCCAACTTCTACTCCTATCCTCTTCCTGTGTTTCTACTTCTCTACCTATTTCTTTTTTGGTTATTCTTCTTCTTCATCTTTCTTCCACCTCCTTCAATGCTCTTTCCTTGCTTCCTCTTTTTTTTCTTTTTTTTTCCATCATCAATTCGTGTATTCTTTCTTTCTTCCTTTCTTTCTTCTTCCTCCAAAGTTGTCGAAATTTTCTTCCCTTACTTTTTTTTTCTTCTTCCCCAATTCTCATTCTCTTTCTTTTGTTTCCCTGAAAATAGTGTGTATCTTTTATTTCGCCGAATGTCTTTAGTTTAATTTGGTTTCCTTCTCTCTCTCTCTCTCTCTCTCTCTCTCTCTCTCTCTCTCTCTCTCTCTCTCTCTCTCTCTCTCTCTCCTTCTCCCTCTCCCTCTCCCTCTCCCTTTCTCCTCCCTCTCCCTCTCTCCTTCTCCCTCTCCCTCTCTCCTTCTCCCTCTCCCTCTCTCCTTCTCCCTCCCCCTCTCTCCTTCTCCCTCTCCCTCTCTCCTTATCCCTCTACCTCTCTCCTCCCTCTCCCTCTCTCATTCTCCCTCTCTCTCTCTCCCTCTCCCCCTCTCTCTCTCCCTCTCCCTTTCCCTCCCTCTCAACTTGGGCATCTATAAAAAAGGGAAGAGAAAATCAGAGAAAATAAAAGAGAAAAACGTGAGAAAAAAATGTTTCTACCCCAAAATCTTGTTTCTCTAAATTTGGGAGAATCTATTTAGAGGGGAGAAAAAAAACGAGGCAGAGGAGGAGGAGGAGGATTAGGAGGAAAAAGAGGAGGAAGGGGAGCAAAGGAAGCAGTGAAGTAGGCGTGAGGAAAGAGGAAAAAGGGAGGAGGCGAAGAATGAACAAGAGAAAGAGAGTAGAAGAGGAAGAGGGGGAGGAAAAGAACGAGAAGGAGGAGGAGGAAGTGGAGGATTAGGAGGAGAAAGAGGAGGAAAGGAGGCAAGGAAATAACGTGAGGAAAGAAGGATGAGGTAGAAATAGAACAAGAGGAAGGCAGAAGAGGAGGATTAGGAGGAAAAAGAGAAGGAAAAAGAATGCATTGAAGTAGGCGTGAGGAAAGAGAAAGGAAGATTAAGAGGAGAAAGAGGAGGAGGAAAGAATGCATTGAAGTAGGCGTGAGGAAAGAGAAAGGAAGATTAAGAGGAGAAAGAGGAGGAGGAAAGAATGCAGTTGAGTAGGCGTGAGAAAAGAGGGGGGGAGGAGGAGGAGCAGAGTGAACGAGAAGAGGACAGCCTTGAGGGAGGGTGTAATAGGGAACAAAGAGGCAGGAAGAGACAGGAAGGAGAGTTACCTGGAGGAGAAGATGCAGAAAGGCTGGGCTAGAAGGGCAAAGGAATTAGGAGCAGGAAAAGAAAAGTTAACAAGTAGTACAAAATTTCTACTAGATTATTATAGTTGTGAAGGAGATGAGATAGAGAAGGATATTAGGGATAGGAGGGGATGCAGGACGTTAGGGCTAGGAGAGCATAGGAATTAGGGACAGCCAAAAAAGAGTAAGTTAGCAGGTGGTACAGAAGAGGATTATTATAGTTGTGAAGGAGATGAAATAGAGAAGGATATTAGGGATAGGAGGGGATGCAGGACGTTGGGGTTAGGAGAGCATAGGATTTAGGGACAGGTAAAAAAGTTAGTTAGCAGGTAGTACAAAAGAAAAGTTAGTACAGTGTAGCAGAGGGAGGAAAGAGAGGGAGGGAAGCATAGGAGAGTAAACTGAAGAAGCGGAAATGATGGAGGGATTAGGAGAGCACAGGAATTAAGGAAAGATATTAAGCATAGGGCGAAGGAAGTAATGTTGTCTTTGCATAGCTTGTTGGTGAGGCCTCGCTTGGAATACACAGTGCATTTCTGACCTACAAACTATAAGAAGCAATAAGAAGTAAAGAAGGAAACTATTAGGAAGTAAAGAAGAGTTAGCAGGTAGTAAAAAAAATGCTAGTAAATGATAGAAGATAAGGAGAAGAGATAGGAGAAGGACGCAAGGGATAGAGGGAAAGAGTTAACAGAAGAAGATGCAGGAAAGAAGGAAGGGTTAGGGAGAGGTAAAGAAGAGAGAGAAAGAGTTACCAGGCAGTAGAGAGAACAGTAATGGGAGGTAGTTAGAAGTGAGAAGAGATAGGATAAGGATAGAAGGGGTGGAAGGAAAAAGAGTTAGAAGAAGGAGATAAAGGATGGTGGGGTTTGGATAGCAGAGGAATTAAGGAGAGATAAAGAAGGCAGTAAAGAAAATGATAGTTGATAATAGTTCGGAGGGAGAAAAGAGAGGGAAGGATAGGAGGAGCTGAAGAAAAATAGAAGTGTTGCGATAGAACAGGAATTAAGGAAGAAGTAAAGAAGATAGTAAAGAAAAATGCAAGTGAGAGAGAGAGAGAGAGAGAGAGAGAGAGAGAGAGAGAGAGAGAGAGAGAGAGAGAAAACAACAACAACTAGGAAGGGTTAGGATAGCACAGGAATGAAGGAGAGATAAACAAAACCGTAAAAAAATAATGCTAGTTCATGATAGTTTGGAGGGAGGAAAAAGAGAGGAAGAGGGAGGCCTGGCGGAGGAAAGTGTTGAAGCAATAAAGGTCTCCTCCAAGGTCTTCCCCTCCAAAATCGGATACAAACTCTGGAAAACACTCGGCGATGTTTTCTACCCCAGGCTGTTACGGCTTCTCTATTTTTGGGAATTCAGGAAGGGGGCAGCGCGCTATGTTTTCACCTGTACGTAGGTTTTATGTTCTCTCTCTCTCTCTCTCTCTCTCTCTCTCTCTCTCTCTCTCGCAGCGTCCCCCTCTCTCCGTTTAACGTTATCTTGCTGAATTATTTCCAAATTCCAGCCTTTTCTCTATTACCCGTCCCTTCCTAACAACCTCCTCCTCCTCCTCCTCCTCCTCCTCCTCCTCCTCTCTCTCCTCTCCTCCTCTCTCGTCCATTTTGAACATGAGGAAATCTGTCTGGGGGTCACAATCAACACCTTCCTTTCACCTATAGTCTTTTTGTTCTTTTTCCTCCTCCTCCTCCTCCTCCTCCTCCTCCTCCTCTTCCTCCTCCTCGCTCTCCTCTCCTCCTCCTCGTCCATTTTTAACATGAGGGAATCTGTCTAAGGGTCACTTTCAACACCTTCCCTTTCACCTATTGTCTTCTTTTCATCTTGTTCTTCCTCCTCTTCCCTCGTCTTCCTCTTCCTCCTCCTCCCACCCTCTCCTCCTCCTCGTCCATTTTTAACATGAGGAAATCTGTCTAAGGGTCACTTTCAACACCTTCCCTTTCACCTATTGTCTTCTTTTCATATTGTTCTTCCTCCTCTTCCTCCTCCTCCCACCCTCTCCTCCTCCTCGTCCATTTTTAACATGAGGAAATCTGTCTAAGGGTCACAATCAACCCCTTTCCTTTCACTTATAGTCTTTTTTTCATCTTGTTCTTCCTCCTTTTCTCTCTTCTTCTCCTCCTCCTCCTCCAGTTTGAACATGAGGAAATCTGTTAAGGGTCACAATCAACATCTTTCCTTTCACCTATTGTCTTTTTTTCATCTTGTTCTTCCTCCTCTTCCCTCTTCTCCTCCTCCTCCTCCTCCAGTTTGAACGTGAGGAAATCTGTCTAGAGGTCACAATCAACATCTTCCCTTTCTTCCCTCTTCTTCTCCTCCTCCTCCTCCTCCTCCTCCTCGTCATCCAGTTTGCACATTAGGAAACCTGTCTCGGGTTCACCATCAACACCTCCCCCTCTCACCTCAACCCTTCAACACACCGACAGTCTGCATGTTAAAGCCAATACCGTGTTCGGGTTCATCGCGAGGAGCTTTAGGTGCAGGGCCAATGAAGTAGTGTTGTCTTTGTATTGCTCGTTGGTGAGATCCCGCTTGGAATACTCGGTGCACTTCTGATCTACAAACTATAAAAAGGAACCGTAAGAATGAAGGAAAGATAAAGCTAAGGGAAGGAAACTACAAAAAACTACAAGAGGGAAGAAGGAAGTAATGTTGTCTTTATTTGTCCCCTTGGTGAGACCTCGCTTGGATGCAGTGTTTTTTTCTGGTCCACGAACTATAAGGAAAAATAAGGAGCGAAGGAAACTATAACAAGGAAACTGTAAGAACTCTATAAAGGAGATAGACTTGGCTGACCTCGCTTGGTGCATTTCTGGTCCACAAAATATAAAGAACAATAAGAGAAAAAGAAGGAAACTATAAGGAGAAAATTACAGGAACTAGAGAAGGAAACAGACTTGGCAGACCTCACTTGGGATACACAGTGCATTTCCGGTCCACAAACTAAGAGAAAGAACAATATGAAGAAAAGAAGGAAAAGAAGTAAACTTAGACAGGAAACTTTTAAAAGGAAATTGACTTGGCAGACCTCACTTGGAATACACAGTGCATTTCTGGTCCACAAAATATAAGGAAATCTAGAAAAGTTGTTTGAGAGATTACAGCGACAGGTCACCAAACTGGCACTTTCGTTGGGGGCATAAATGTATGACTAACGACTTAACCTGGTACCTGCGGGGATCATGTTTCTTAAAGGCCTCTCTAAGCGAGAATAGTGAGAAAAAATCATCACTCACGCAAACCATTTCATTTGTGATCGGTTTATGCATCATCTATTTTTTGGGGTTTATATCATGGCACAAATTTGGCCCGTCGCTGCTACACGGTAAAGCCACAAATTTGGCCCGTCGTTGCTACCAGGTTAAGCTACAGGCTCGTTAATCTTGAAAAAGGGATGACTACGAGGAAGGGTGATAGATACTGAAGTCCCAGAAAAAAAGTTCAATATCACCAAAACCCTTAACTTATTTTTAAGCCCCAAAATAACCTGATAAATAGAGATACCTGTTGCGCTCTTCTGCAGGCCACTTAAATTCCTGACGGATAGATAAATTTACTAAAGTAACCTTGTCATCAAATTTTTTTTGTTGCCTGTTTCTCTATGCTTCCATGTTTCCTCATACTATAGCCGCACCCTTTCCCGTAGCACAGTTTAATGATTTTTTTCTTTATATTTACCCAACGATACTTTGCGGTACATCTATCATCAGCGTTGTCATCATAACGGACATAACGGACGGACATAACGGACACTTTGGCGGTACTGAATAACATGAAAGCGAACACACACACACACACACACACACACAATGAAACACACAAAAACAGCGCCATCTACCATGAGAGGGAGGAAAAAAGATGAAATACGAGGAGAAGAAAGAAAGAGAAGAGGAGGAGGAGGAGGAGGAGGAGGAGGAGGAGGAGAAAGATAGATAGGGAGAGAAAGCAAAAAGAAGAGATGAAATACTAGCAGAGGGAGATATATAAGTGAGGAAGGGAGGAGGAAGAGGAGGAAGATGAGGAGGAGGAGGAGGAGGAGGAGGAGGAAAGAAAGATAGCGAGAGAAAAAAAGAGAAAAGAAAAGATACAAGTGTGGAAGGGAAGAGTATGAGGAGGAAGAGGAGGAAAGAGGAAGAGGAGAAAGAGGAGGAATAAAAAGAAAAGGAAGAGAAAGAGAGCGAGAGAAAGAAAAAAAAAGAGAACAGAAGATACAAAAGTGAAGAAGGGAGGAAAAAGAGGAGGAAAAGGAGGAAGAGGAGAGAGAGGAGGAAAGGGAAGGAGGGGGAAGAGGAGAAAGTATAAAGAAAGACAGATTGAGAAAGAAAAAAAAGAAGTGAAAGAAGGAGGAAGAAGAGAGAAAGAGGAAGAGGAAGAAGAGGAAGAGGAGGAAGAGGAAGAATAAGAGGAAAAGGAAGAGAGAAAGAGCGAGAGAAAGAAAAAAAGAAGAGAAAAGAAGACACAAAAATGAGGAAGGGAGGAGAAAGAGGAGGAAAAGGAGGAAGAGGAGAAAGAGGAGGAAAAGGAGGAAGAGGAGAGAGAGGAGGAAAGGGAAGGAGGGGGAGGAGGAAAAAGAATAGAAAGACAGAGAAGGAAAAAAAGTGAAACAAAGAGGAAGAAGAGGAAGAAGCGAGAAAGAGGAAGAGGAAGAAGAGGAGGAAGAGGAGTAAGAGTAAGGCCTCAAGTGTTTTCCTGAGGCACACCCAAGAGGATTCACGTCCGCGGGATGGTGACGGCGGGTGAGCGGGGAACCACGAGACATTTTTTGGCGAGGGCCGTGAGGAGGAGGACGGGAATGGCTGGGAATGCTTGGGTACAGGCGGGGCGTCATTTGTCCGGCGCACAATTTCCCACAGTAAGCAGACGGACGGGTGTGTGCGGCGCTGAGGCGAGGCAGAAAGTGTCGTGTTGTGTCCCTCCCCAGAGCTGGAGGAGGAGATGCAACAGAGGCGTGGAGAGATGATTTTAGGCAAGGACAAACAATGAGACAAAACAGCGTGTGGAAGGCGAGCAAGTAGATGATTTAACAGAAACGTTTAGAGATGATTCCAGCTAATGAAAGACTCTTGATAGGCGAAATGAGTAAGGCAAGAAAGTAGAAGATACAACAGAGACATCTAATGATAATTCCAGTGAAGAGCAGACTAAGACTAAACGAAGTGTAGGAGCCCAGCGAGAAGATGGAATACAAACGTCTAAAGATTATTCCAGTCAAGAACAGACTAAGACTAGACGGAGTGTAGGAGCCCAGCGAGAAGATGGAATACAAACGTCTAAAGATTATTCCAGTCAAGAACAGACTAAGGCCGTGATGGAAGCCAAGGATATAGAAGACGCAATACAACCGTCAAAAGGTAACTGCAGCCAAAGACAGACTCTTAAACTAGGTGGTGTGTAGAAGCCAAGCATGTAGAAGGAGCGACAATGGCGTTTAGTGATGATTCCAGCCAATGACAAACTCTTGGGCTGGTCATTAGTGCGTGGAAGATTAGCAAGAGCCGCCGTCAGTGTACAGAGGTCCCTAACACAGACGTGGCGGCTGGGTCCCGACAGTTTAGGGGGACGCGCCAAAAAACACTGTTAACGCAGAGAAAACTCGTTTTTGGTGAATCCAATCACCATTAATCCTGACTAACTATTGTAAAGTTCGAGACATATGGTGCCGGGGCTGTTCCTGCTGCTCTTGTTGTTGCTGCTGCTGCTACTGCTTAGTGCTTATGCCGTGCTGGGTGAGTCCCTGCTCCACCCGACACCGAGGGAACGGATGGGGAGGGAAGGGAAGGAGAGGAGGAGAGAGGGAAAGGAAGAGAGGGAGGTGAGGGAGGGGAAGGATAGGAAGAGGGAGAAAGGAAGGAGAGGAAAAGACGGAAGGAGAAAAAGAGGGATGGAGAAAAGAGTAAAGGAAGGAAGGATAGGAACAGAGAGGGAGGAAGGAGAGGAAAGGAGGTAAGGAGAGGAAGAGAGAGGAAGGGAAAAAGAGGGAGGAAGGGAAGGAAGGACATGAAGAGAAAGGGAGGAAAAAAGAGAAAGAGATAGGGAGGGAAGGAGAGGAAAACTTGGTGTCCATCTCATGTGAATATAATTAGAAGTATTTCGTTACTTAAGAAAGGAAAGAAAACATAATACAAGGCTACAGAAGGGAAGGGAGTAATTACAGACAGGGGGAAGGGAGATGGAGGGAGAGGGGGGCATGGAGGGAGGAGAGGACGAAGAGAAACAAAAACAGCGGCGCAAGATGAGATTCTAAGTAGAGAAAAATGCCCCACAAACTACCCTTTAAAAATGCATAGACAATTTTTATGGGCGACAAAGCCTAATGAAAATTTTGACAGAATAAGAAAGTGTGAGGTAGGAAAGGGGGAAAACAGGACGAACAGAAGATTGAGAACGGAAGAATGGAGAGGAAAAAGAAGAGGGAAGAGGGACAAAAAAGAAAAAAATATGTAGAAGAAAGGAAGAGGAAAAGGAAGAAAGGGGGTGTGAGGTAAGAAACGAGGAAAACAGGACGAACAGAAGATTGAGAACGGAAGAATGGAGAGGAAAAAGAAGAGGGAAGAGGGACAAAAAAGAAAAGAAAATGCAGAAGAAAGGAAAAGCAAGGAAAAAGAAAGGAAGAAAGGGGGTGTGAGAGGAAAAGAAGAGGGGAAAGGGACAGAAAGGAGAAAAAAAATAAGTACGAAGGTGTTTGAGTAGAAAGAAAGAGAAAGGAAAAGGAAGAAAGGAGGGAAGGGGGAGGGGGAGGGGCGCGTGATGAAGTGGCTGAGGATTGTTGAATAATTTATGAATATTAAAGGAGCAGAGGAACGGTGTGTGTGTGTGTGTGTGTGTGTGTGTGTGTGTGTGTGTGTGTGTGTGTGTGTGTGTGTGTGTGTGTGTGTGTGTGTGTGTGTGTGTGTGTGTGTGTGTGTGTGTGTGTGTGTGTGTGTGTGTGTGTGTGTGTTTGTGTGTGTGTGTTTTCTTATTTTCCTTACTCTCTCTCTCTCTTCTACTTTTATTCCTTTCCCTTCCACTGCCCACTATAATTTATTCTCCTCTCTCCCCTCCCTCCATTCTTTCCTCTTTTCCATTTTCACGCCCATTTCATATTTCTCCTCCTGTGGCAGTGGCAATTATTTCCCCTCCTTCCTTTCCCTTCTCTTCCCTTCCCTTCCAATCCTTTTCCCTTTCTTTCCTTCCCTTCCCTTCCCCTCTCTTCCTTTCCAATCCCTTCCCCTCTCTTCTCTTTCCTTCCCTTCCCCTCTCTTCCCTTCCCTTCCCCTCTTTTCCCTTCCCTTCCCTTCCCTTCCCCTCTCTTCCCTTTCCTTCCCTTTCCCATCTCTTCCCTTCCATTCCCTTCCCCTCTCTTCCCTTCCCCTCTCTTCCCTTCCCTTCCCTTCCCCTCTCTTCCCTTCCCTTCCCCACTAAACTCTCATCCCTTCTTTTCTAAGTCTCCTTCCTTTACCCATCTTCTCCCTTTCCTATCTTATACCTTTGTTCCCCTTCCCTTCCCTTTTCCGGCAGTTCCATGCAGTTCCTTTCCTTTCCAATCAAGACTTTCCATATCTCGTCTCTTTCCATCTCCTTCCTTTCCCATTTTATCAGACCTGTGTTTCTCTTCCATGTCCTTTCTATTCACTCAATGCTATTACTTCCCTTTCCTTTCCCATCTCCATTCTTCATATTATTAGCATTACTTTCCTCCCCTTTCCAAATTTTTCCCTTTTTTCATATGATCAGTTTTACTTTCCTCCCTTTTTCCATCTCCTTTTGTTCCTTCCTCCTCTTTCCTTTCCCTTTCCATCTTGTAAGTCCTCTCCTTTTCTCGCCTTTCCCTTCCCCTTTCCAGTTTTCTTCCTTTCTTTTTTCCCATCTCCTTTTGTTTTCTTCCTCCTCTTTCTTTTCCCTCTCCTTTCCTCCCCTTTTCCAGTTTTTCTTTCTTTTTTTCCCCTCGTCTCCTTTTTCTCCCTTTCTCCTCTTTCCTCTCCCTTTCCATCTTGTTAGCCCTCTCCTTTCCCCCCCTTTCCCTTCCCCTTTCTTTCTTTCCCATCGTCTCCTTTTCCTCCCTTTCTCCTCTTTCCTCTCCCTTTCCATCTTGTTAGCCCTCTCCTTTCCCCCCCTTTCCCTTCCCCTTTCTTTCTTTCCCGTCGTCTCCTTTTGTTCCCTTCCTTCTCGTTCTTTTCCCTTTCCATCTTGTTAGCCCTCTCCCTTCCCCTTTCCAGTTTCCTCCCTTTCTCCTTCTCCTTCCCGCCACTCCCTGCACTTCCTCCTCTTACTCACGCATCACTCCTGGAAGCTTATGAAGGAGCCCACAAATCTGTTTCCTTCACATAACTTTCTTTGCACCACCGTCCCTGAGACCACCACCACCACCACCACTACCACAACGTCGCCACTACCACCACCACCACCACCACCACAACGTCGCCGCCACCATCATCATCATCATCATCATTGCTCTCTATCATTCTTTACTTTGACTTGTTTTTTTTTATTCTTTCTTTTATTTGGTCGTTGGTCTTTTGTGTTGCTGGTTTTAAGCCGAAATTGGTTTGTTGATTGTTTTGTTTAGTTTGTGTATTTTTTTTCTTCTATCTTGCGTGGTCTGTTTTTTTTCTTTTTTCTTTTTTGTTGTTTTCTTTCGTTTTCTTATTTTTTTTCATCCTCTTTTTCTTCTCTTTTACTCTTTTCTTTCGTTCTTTCCTTTTCTTCTCTTTACTTCTTTTTCCTTCTCTTTTTGTCTTTTCTTTCGTCCTTTCCTTCTCCTTTACTCGTTTCTTTCGTCTTTTTCTTCTCTCCTACTTTTTTCTTTTGTCCTTTCCTTTTCTTCTTTTCCTTCGTTCTTTCCTTCTCTTTTACTCTTTTCCTTCGTTCTTTTATTCTTTTTAGTCTCTTTTTTACTATTTTCTTTATTCTTTCCTTCTCTTTTTCTCTTTTCCTTCGTTCTTTCCTTCTCTTTTACTCTTTTTCTTCGTTCTTTTCTTCTTTTTACTCTTCTTTCATTCTCCTTTAGTCTTTTCTTTCGTCTTTTCCTTCTCTTTTACTCTCTTTCCGCTCCTCCTTTCCTTTTTTCATATAATTTTCTCTCTACTTTCTAATCCTTTTCTCTCTCAAACAAACACCTAAAAAAAAAACCCACTCAGCCATTATCTTTCCCTTCCTTAAACATCCCACAACATCCACTAATACCTTTCTCTCTTTTCCTCTCTTCCAAAGCACACACAAAAAAAAACTCAACACAAGACAAGCATTTGTTTACCTGCGTCATTAGGGAACTCAGGTGCTATGAGAGAGCGCGAGAGAGCGAGAGTGGGAACCTGCCGGGACGTAGCTTAAGAGGCGGAGGCTTTAAGAAGAGGAGGAACGTTTCAGAGCCAAGCAAGCGCGAGGCAAAACGAAAAACATGAAAGCCGAGAAGAAAGGTCGGAGCGTAAGACAAATGAACAGGAGTTACAGGCACGGTGCACACGGGTGAGCCTCGTGAATGGGGGAGAGGAAAAGTATACACGGTGATATTACGTCCGTGGTCTTGGGCTCCCGAGGTAAGCGAGGTGGTGGTGGTGGTGGGGGTCGAGGGAAGGAAGGAAGAGAGAGCGAGGGGTTCAGGAGGAGAAGGAGGAGGGGGAGAATGTATTAGAGGGAGGGAACGCTTGGGAAGGCTTAGGAAGGGTGGATTAGGGGATATAAAATGTGGGTATGGACGAAGAAAAGACGGAAGGGATTCTGAGAGTAAAGAAAACAATAAAGGAGGGGAAGAAAAGGAGATGAAGGAGAAGAAGGAGAGTGAAGAAAATAAATGATTGGGAAGAGAAAGGCAAAAAAATGAAGGCGAAGAAAGGAATTAGAATGAGAGACTGAACGAGAGACAAAAAGAGAGAAAAATAAAGAAGACGAAAAGACGGAGAGGATTCTGAGGATAAAGAAAACAACGAAGGAGGGAAACAAGGAGGGAGAGGAGGAAGAAGAAGAAAAAGTAAGCCGCAGGGAAGGGTGAGAAATGACTGGGAAGGGAAAGAAAATAGCATGAAAATGAAGAATGAAATTAGAATGTAAAGAAAACAATGAAGAAGGGAAAGAAGAAGAAGAAGAAGAAGGAGGAGGAGGAGGAGAAAGAAGAAAAAGTGAGCCGCAAGGAAGGGTGATAAATGACTGGGAAGAGAAACACAACACAATGAAAACGAAAGAAAGGAATTAGAAAGAAAGGAAAGAAAACAATGAAGAAGGGAAAGAAGAAGGAGGAGGAGGAGGCGAAAGAAGAAGAAAAATGAGCCGCAAGGAAGGATGAGAAATGACTGGGAAGAGAAAAAAGGCAACAAAATGAATACGAAAGAAAGGAATTAGAAAGAAAGGAAAGAAAACAATGAAGAAGGGAAAGAAGGAGGAGGAGGAGGAGGAAAAAGAAGAAAAATGAGCCGCAAGGAAAGGTGAAAAATGACTGGGAAGAGAAAAAAGGCAACAAAATGAAAGCGAAGTAAGGAATTAGAAAGAAAGGAAAGAAAACGATGAAGTAGGGAAAGGAGATGGAGGAGGAGGAGGAGGAGGAGGAAAAAGAAGAAAAATGAGCCGCAAGGAAGGATGAGAAATGACTGGGAAGAGAAAAAAGGCAACAAAATGAATACGAAAGAAAGGAATTAGAAAGAAAGGAAAGAAACAGTGAAGAAGGGAAAGAAAAAAAAACAGGAGGAGGAGGAAGAAGAAAAAGTGAGCCGCAAGGAAGGATGATAAATGACTGGGAAGAGAAACACAACACAATGAAAACGAAAGAAAGGAATTAGAAAGAAAGGAAAGAAAACAATGATGAAGGGAAAGAAGAAGAAGGAGGAGGAGGAGGAGGAGGAGAAAGAAGAAAAAATGAGCCGCAAGGAAGGATGAGAAATGACTGGGAAGAGAAACACAACACAATGAAAACGATTTAAACGAAAGAAAGGAATTAGAAAGAAAGGAAAGAAAACGATGAAGAAGGAATAGGAGAAAAATGAAGAGGAGGGGGAGAAAGAAGAAGAAAAACTGAACGACAGAGAAGGGTAAGAAATGACTGGGAAGAGAAAAAAAGGCAACAAAAGGAAAGCGAAGAAAGGAATTAAAAAGAAAGGAAAGAAAACGATAAAGAAGGGAAAGAACGAGAAAAAGGAGGAGGAGAAAGAAGAAAAAGTGAACGACAGAGAAGGGTGAGAAATTAACACAAAATGAAAGCGAAGAAAGGATTTGCAAGGACAGCGAAAACAAACCGAGACAAAAAAAAAGACAAAAATAACGAAAGAAAGGAAAAGGAACCAGCCCCAAACGCAATATACCGGGAGGAGATTAAAAGACCCCGAGGAAAAATGTTGCCAAAAAAAAGAGGAAAATTGGAAAGACGAGGCGATGCGAGAGAGCGAGGATTGAGACGGGGAAAAGGGAGGCCAGGCCGAGAGACGCATTCAGAAGGGCGGGGCAAGAGCGTCATGGGACCGGGAAACCAAGACGGAGAGAGGACCGCACACACCCACCTTCAGATCCAGGGCCGGCCGTGTACGAGAGAGAGGAAGACTCGAACTCGTTGTAAGAGAGAGAGAGAGAGAGAGAGAGAGAGAGAGAGAGGAAGACTCGAGCTCGGCGGCGTCTTTACGAGTGCTTTGCCGATGTAACGCGAGAACCTCTTTGTTTAGATATGCATTGGTGTGCTTTTTTTTTAGCATCGAAGTAGAAGAAACAGAAGGAGGAAGAGAGAGGAAGATAGCAACAAGAAATAAGGTTAGGGAAAGGTGAACGGAGATATAATGAGGAAGATTGCAACAAGAAAGAAGGTTAGGGAAAGGTGAACGAAGATATCATGATTAAGACAGCAACAAGAAAGAAGGTTAGGGAAAGGTGAACGGAGATATCATGATTAAGACAGCAACAAGAAAGAAGGTTAAGGAAAGGTGAACGGAGATATCATGATTAAGACAGCAACAAGAAAGAAGGTTAGGGAAAGGTGAACGAAGATATCATGATTAAGACAGCAACAAGAAAGAAGGTTAAAGAAAGGTGAACTAAGATATCATGATTAAGACAGCAACAAGAAAGAAGGTTAAGGAAAGGTGAACGGAGATATCATGATTAAGACAGCAACAAGAAAGAAGGTTAGGGAAAGGTGAACGGAGATATCATGATTAAAACAGCAACAAGAAAGAAGGTTAAAGAAAGGTGAACTAAGATATCATGATTAAGACAGCAACAAGAAAGAAGGTTAAGGAAAGGTGAACGGAGATATCATGATTAAGACAGCAACAAGAAAGAAGGTTAGGGAAAGGTGAACTAAGATATCATGATTAAGACAGCAACAAGAAAGAAGGTTAAAGAAAGGTGAACTAAGATATCATGATTAAGACAGCAACAAGAAAGAAGGTTAAAGAAAGGTGAACTAAGATATCATGATTAAGACAGCAACAAGAAAGAAGGTTAAGGAAAGGTGAACGGAGATATCATGATTAAGACAGCAACAAGAAAGAAGGTTAGGGAAAGGTGAACTAAGATATCATGATTAAGACAGCAACAAGAAAGAAGGTTAGGGAAAGGTGAACGGAGATATCATGATTAAGACAGCAACAAGAAAGAAGGTTAAAGAAAGGTGAACTAAGATATCATGATTAAGACAGCAACAAGAAAGAAGGTTAAGGAAAGGTGAACGGAGATATAATGAGGAAGACAGCAACAAGAAAGAAGGTTAGGGAAAGGTGAACGGAGATATAATGAGGAAGACAGCAACAAGAAAGAAGGTTAAAGAAAGGTGAACGAAGATATTATAACGGAAGGATAGATAACAGAAGGAAGAGAAGAGAGGAAGAGATAGCAACGAGAATGAAAAAGTTAGGGAAAGGCGAAGGATAATATTAGAAAGAGAGGAAAAGATAGCAACGAAAATGAAGGTTAGGGAAAGGCGAAGGAAAATATTAGAAAGATAGACAGAACGAGATGCAAAAAGGGATAAAAGTAAAGAAAGAATATAAAAAAACAGACGAAAGGAAGAGAGGAAGAGACAATAACAGTAAAGAAAGTTATGGAAAGGCAAAAAGAAAGATAATTACAACCCCAAGAAGATAAATAGGAAGAGAGGCAAATCGAGAAAAACATAAATAAAGGGAAATGAAAAAAGACGAAAAAAGAAAAAGCGAAGTGGAAGAAACGGAAAGAGAAGGAGAGAGGAAGCGAGATAGCAACACGAGAGAAGATTGAGAAGAGAAGAAGGAAGATATTAAAATGCCAAGAAAGATACATAACCCGAGACAAAAGGAGAGAAATGAAGAAAGAAGGAAAATACAGACGAAAGAAAGAGAGACGACAGCAACTAGGAAGAATGTTAGGGAAAGGTTAGACAGAAGGAAGGAGGAAGCGAGATAACAAAACGAAAGAAGATTAAGTAGAGGCGAAGGAAGATATTAAAATGCCAAGAAAAATAAATAACACGAGACAAAAGGAGAGAATAAAGAAAGAAGGAAAATACAGTCGAAAGAAAGATATTAGACGAAAGAAATTAGAAAGATATTAGAAAGAGGCAAAGGAAGATATTTGAAAGATATTAGAAAGAAGGTAAATACAGACGAAAGAAAGAGAAACGATAGCAACTAGGAAGAATGTTAAGGAAAGGTCAGGCAGAAGAAAGGCGGAGGCGAGATAGCAACACGAAAGAAGATTAAGTAGAGGCGAAGGAAGATATTAAAATGCCAAGAAAGATAAATAACACGAGACAAAAGGAGAGAAATAAAGAAAGAAGGAAAATACAGACGAAAGAAAGAGAGATAAGCGATAGCAAGGTTAGGGAGAGGTGAGGCAGAGAGAAGGCGAAGGGAAATATTAAGACGGGAAATATTAATAGTGCGAGATAAAGAGAGAAAAATAAATCAAGAAGGGAAAAACAGAACCAAGAAAGAAAGAAGAGATAGAAAGAAGACAGAAAGTGAGGTCAGAAAATAAACTAAGGGCAGAGAAGGAAAGAGGAAAGGGAGATAGCAAATAGGAAAAAGGTGAAAGATTAAAAAAAATGGAAAAGAGAAATAGCAATAAGGAAAACGGTTAAGGAAAGAAAGAGAGAGGGAAAGAAAGGAAGAAAGGGGATACGAAACAAAAAATGGTTAGGGAAAAGTAATAAAAAGGAAGGGAAAACAGTAACAGCAACAAGGAAAATGGTTACAGAAGGAAAGGGAAAGGGAAAGAAAGGGAAGGGGAGAGGAAACAAAAAAAGAGTTCGGGAAGAAAAGGGAAGGAAAGGGAAAAGAGAAATAGCAACGAGGGAAAAAGGTTACAGAAAGGGAAAGGAACGAAAGGGAAGCGGAGAGGAAACAGAAAAAAAGTGAGGGAAAGATTGAGAAAGAAAGGGGAAAGAAAACTGCAGCTACAGAAAGGGAAAGGGAAATAAAGGGAAGGGGAGAGGAAACAAAAAAAGTGAGGGAAAGATTGAGAAAGAAAGGGGAAAGAAAATTGCAGTTACAGAAAGGGAAAGGGAAATAAAGGGAAGGGGATAGGAAACAGAAAAAAAGTGAGGGAAAGATTGATAAAGAAAGAGGAAAGAAAATTGCAGTTACAGAAAGGGAAAGGGAAATAAAGGGAAGGGGAGAGGAAACAGAAAAAAAAGTGAGGGAAAAACTGAGAAAGAAAGGGGAAAGAGAAATAGCAACGAGGAAAAAGTTACTGAAAAAAAAGGGAGAGTGAAAAAGAGTCGAAAAATAGGATTGAGAAAGTTAGGTAAATTATATTATGGAAATGGGTGGGACTTTTTACCATTCACCATTTCCCCTTCCTCACACTCCCTATTTCTTCATCTACTTCCTACCCGTCTTCGCCAATTTTTAGATATATTGTTTCTTCTTCACAACATAACCACATCTTACTTAATCTCCTTTTTATCCTCTCATTTGTTTTTCTATTCCTGCACTGGGCAACCACACGCCGCCCCTCCAAGGCCCATTTTCTCAAACATTTCCGGGCTTACACATCCACATATCGTCACCCTCATAAAGTAATCGCCTAAGTCACTTTTCAGCGATTTCAACGTTTCTGTCTACATCAGTTTTTTAACGTGACGCCCATTTTTGTACAGTCGCCTTCGTCATTCAGGGTTTGAGTGTTCTAGAATTGGCCTTTTCACTTCTGCCTAAATCTTAAGCCAAATGAAATGATGACAGTTCTTTTCTGATTTCCTGTAAAGTAGAAAATAATGACTTAGACGGTTTGTTTACGAAGGTGACGATATGATAAGGCTTTAGTAGAGGCTGTGGGTAGGTATTTCCACGGATAGTTTTACGAGCACACATTCTCAAAAAATTCGGACTTACATATCCACATTTAATAAGGCTTTCGTAGAGGCTGAGGGTAGGTATTTCCACGGGTAGTTTTACGAGCACACATTCTCAAAAATTTCGGAGCTTACACATCCACATATGATAAGACTTTCGTAGAGGTTGTGGGTAGGTATTTCCACGGGTAGTTTTACGAGCACACATTCTAAAAAAAATCGGGGCTAACACATCCACATTTGATGACTTTCGTAGAGGTTGTGGGTAGATATTTCCACGGGTAGTTTTATGAGCACACATTCTCAAAAATTTCGGAGCTTACGCATCCACATTTGATAAGGCTTTCGTAGTGGCTGTGGGTAGGTATTTCAACGGATAGTTTTATGAGCCTAGTAATAGTTTGACACAGCATTGCCAGATTGTCGTACTCAGACGCTTATATTTCCCAACTTTCTACCCCCAAACTGTGTTCTGGGCTCCAATAACGAAACTCATTTATAGTTATCGTTAAAAGAGTTAGATTCTGATGTTTCTTGGCAATAGTTAGGCGTCAGAAACCGGTGAATACTATGCTCTGAGTACGATAATTTGGCAACGGTGGTTTGACAAGACTTCTGTACCATGGACGTCAAAAGCATTCGTGAGAACCTGATTAATCTCCTTTGAGGCCTTTGAAAATGTTGGATGTGAGCGCCGAAAACATCTGGGAATATGAACACCAGACCTCAACCACCGTACTCACCAACACATACACACACACACACACACACACACACACACACACACACACACACACATCGCTTATTCATGACACCATCCCGACTGATTCGAAGTTTTGGGTCTCTCCTGGCGCATGGCTCTTCTCCCCCCACCCCACCCCACCCCCGCCCCTCCACGCCACACGATCTTTCATGCCCGTCAACTTGAGGAAAACAATGACTTTTTAAACGGAATAAAGTGCGGTATCTTCATCTTCGTTATACACTGAAAGCTAGACGGAATGAGCCGGAGCTAAAGTAACTAAGTACCAAAACATTTTTCCCCTATCCGTCGACTTGTATGAAAACTATTACTTTTTAAATAGAATAAAGTACCGCAACAAATAGAAAAATGAAAAGAAAGGGAAAGGGATGGCAAGCGAAAGGTAAGGAACAGAGTCTGGGGGAGGAGCACTTTTGATGTCTAATGAAAGGGAGAGCAAATAGGGAAAAGGGAAGAATGGGAAAGGGATGACAAATAGGAAGATGAAAAGAAAGGGAAACGCACGGCAAGCGAAAGGTAAGGAACAGAGCCTGAGGGAGGAGCACTTTTGATGTCTAATGAGTAGTACCGGCAAGCCTCCACCTCCATGAATAAAGTAACCGTGTAGTTTCGTTTCCGCCGCTGCCTCAATCAAGCCCATTGTTCGGTGTCTGGTTATTAAGGGACTATTGTAGTTTTCGTTTCCGAGGGTAAAATATTCAAGGGGAGTTTGTTAGTTCTTACGTAATCTTGTTATTGTCGTTTTCTCATTGAACTGTGGTCGATGAAATATGTCTGTCTATGCATATGTATCCCTATTCTTTTTTTCCCTTTCTTTCGTCCTTTCCTTCCTTTTATGTTTACGTCTGTCTATGCATATGTATCCCTATTTTTTTCCCCTTTCTTTCGTCCTTTCCTTTCTTTTATGTTTACGTCTGTCTATGCATATGTATCCCTATTCTTTTTTTCCCTTTCTTTCGTCCTTTCCTTTCTTTTATGTTTACGTCTGTCTATGCATATGTATTCCTATTTTTTTTCCCTTTTTTTCGTCCTTTCCTTCCTTTTGTGTTTACTTCTCCGTCTATGCATATGTATCCCTATTTTTTTCCCCTTTTTTTCGTCCTTTCCTTCCTTTTGTGTTTCCTTCTGTCTATGCATATGTATCCCTATTCTTTTTTTTTATCTTTTCTTTCGTCCTTTCCTTCCTTTTATGTTTACTTCTCTCTCAAACAATGGCGGAGGTCGAGTGGTCAGTGTGCTGGTGTGGTGAGCCCAAGGGCGTAGGTTGAATCCCATCGATGCATGCTGACAATTTCCTACCACCGCCGAGTGACGAGATTACCCGCATACTGTTCGGATCTTGACTCAACTCTTTACTTCAGCGACTTCGTTCAAGTGGAGCACCGGGGGAGGGGAGGGGGGGGGGGCAACATGGGTCAAACAAGAATCTTACATCACGGCAGCCACTATAAATAAAATTCGCCCCTCAAGAGATAGGACCTTAAAAAAAAAAAACACCCTTATTTCTATCCATGTTCTTTCTTTTACTTTTTTTTCGTCCTTTTCTCCCTTTCTTGTTTACTCTCTCTCTCTCTCTCTCTCTCTCTCTCTCTCTCTCTCTCTCTCTCTCTCTCTCTCTCTCACTCAGACACACACAAACAACCCTCCCCACCCCTACCCCCAAAAATCACTCTATCTAACCGAATACAACAACAAGCGGAAAGAAACTAACAGATCACACGGCTGCCACCGCCACCGTAACCAAGCACGCACACACACACACACACACACACACACACACACACACACACACAAGCCGCCAGAACGTAAGGGCGCCGGATGATGGAAAGCCGCAGTTCCCGGGACAGTTACGTTACGGCTTCTTTATTTGACTTTTATCTTCATACCGATGAGACCAGATGCCGGGGAGGAGCTGGCTTGGTGGTGGTGGTGGTGGGGGGGGTGAGGGGGGGGTAGGGGTAGGAGATGAGAAATAAGGGCAAGGAAAAAATATATATACGGCTTGTGGTATGTACTTAATGAAAAGGTTCCTCAGTTTTACCTGCTAGCAACTGTGTCTTTCTTTTCTTTTCTCTCTCTCTCTCTCTCTCTCTCTCTCTCTCTCTCTCTCTCTCTCTCTCTCTCTCGTAGCGACCGGCTTTTATTTTTATTTTCCATTATTTGTCTCCTCTCTCTCTGTCTTATCTGTCTCCTCCTCCTCGTCCTCCGTTCTGCGTCTGAAAAAGTTACGAGAAAACACGAGAATAATCATAAAAGTTTGACGATTTGATTATGAACGGAATGAACACGTAAAACAATTGGTAAGCCTGCACTTTTTTCTTTCGTCCTTTCCTCCTTTAATTTTCTTTTGTTTACTCTCTCTCTCTCTCTCTCTCTCTCTCTCTCTTTCTCTCTCTCTCAAAAAAAAAAACATCCCTATTTCTTTCCCTGTTCTTTCTTTTTACACTTCTTTCGTTCTTTCATGTCTACTAATCTATCTTTTCCTCCTTTCTCTATGCCCACCTCATTCTCCTTCCCCTTTCTCTTTGCCTTCCCTCCTTTCTCTTTCTATTCTTTCCTCTTCCTCTTACTTCTCCAATCCTCTTAGTTCATTACCACTTCACCCTTCCAAGTCCCTTAACAGAGCTACTTATCACGTCCAGTACTGACCTTCTCTAAGTATCAGTCTTGCAAGGGAGAGGCAGACAGATGATTAGGAACAGGTTCAGTTGACACACGAGCCACAAGACGGAAGCTGCTGACCCTCACACCTCGGCCCTAATTAAGTCCATATTCTTAAACATTTCGACGCCCACGTATACCTAACCGACACGGCTTTCCTAGGAGTTGCGAGCATTTAAATTTTTCATTTTAATTCCATTTTACTATGCCATTTGTTTTTACGGAAGGCTAATAGCACAACAACAACAACAACAAAAGTAACAGTATATAAAAAAATCAAACTAAATGCGTAAATATACACACCCACACCCACACCCACGCTAGGAATAAGGTTAGGTAAAAGGTCAAAGAAGGAAAAGGAAGAAAGCAAATAGGAAAGAGGTGAGGAAAGCGTTACTAAAGAAAGAGGGAGTGAATGGCAAATAGGAAAACGAAAAAAAAAAGGGAAAGACATAGCAAACGAGAGGTAAGGGACAGAGCCTGAGGGAGGAGCACTTTTGATGTTTAATGAAAGGGAGAGCAAATAGGGAAGGGGCAGGATGGAAAGGGATGACAAATAGAAAAAGGGAAACGCACGGCAAGCGAAAGGTTAGGAACAGAGCCTGGGGAAGGAGCACTTTTGATGTCTAATGAAAGGGAGAGCAGATAGGAAAGGGGAAGGATGGGAAAGGGATGACAATTATATAATATTGCGAATTATTTACACAACCAGTCACTGTAAACTCCCACATAAGAAACTGATCATCAATGAGAGAATATCTTATAAAACATATGAATGTATAAAAAACAAAACAAAAAATAATATCCATCATAGGAAGATGACAAAAAAGGGAAAGGGACGGCAAGCGAAAGGTAAGGAACAGAGCCTGGGGGAACGAGCAATTTTGAAATCTAATTCATTTTTATTCTGCTTCCCCTCGGCCGCTGCCCACCACACACACGGTACTTCGCGGGATAATGGCACGAACGTCAGTGTCCGGCGGGGTGAATAATTTTGCAGGATATCCACACGGGATTAGTTATCTGTTTCCAGCATGACAAAAGCCCTGGAGAGCAATTGGTTTCAAGTGAACCGTGAGATCAACTTATTTATTGCGGGATATTAGAGCTGCCGGCAACGCTGATGTATCGCTCCCCGCTGCTCCGCTGTTGAAAATGCAATAAAAAAGGGAAGTCTCATTTGAATCATTTTGAGGGGAGATAATTTACTGTTTTCAGGCAGTAACTTTTATATACTGTTGCTTCTGTTGATGCTGTTGTTGTTGGTGGTGATAGTGTTCATGTTGTTGTTGTTGTTGTTGTTACTGTCTTTAACTGTGTCGTAAGAAAAATGGAAAAAAAGTCTTATTTAAATCATAGTGAGGGGAGATAATTTACTGTTTTCAGGCAGTAGTTTTTATATCCTGTTGCTTCTGCTGATGTTGTTGTTGTTAGTGGTGGTAATGTTGTTGTTGTTGTTGTTGTTGTTGTTGTTGTTGTTGTTGTTACTACATTCAACTGTCTTAAGGAAATGAAAAAAAAAGTCTCATTTGAATAATTTTGATGGCAAATAACTTAGTGTTTTCCAGATAGTAATTTTATATACTGTTACTTTGTTGATGTTGTTGTTGTTGCTGTTGTTATTGTTGTTGTTGTTGTTGTTGTTGTTGTTGTTGTTGTTGTTGGTGGTGGTGGTGGTGGTGGTAGTGTTCGTGTTGTTCTTGTTGTTGTTGTTACTGTCTTCAACTGTGTCGTAAGGAAAATGGAAAAAAAAGTCTTATTTAAATCATAGCAAGGGGAAATAATTTAGTGTTTTTCAGATAACAGTTTTTAAATACTGTTACTTCTGTTGTTATTGATGTTGTTGTTGCTACTGCTGCCTTGAACTGGTGTTATACGGATATTATTACTATTTTTTTTTATGATTGTTACTTCCTTTTTTCCCTTCTCTTTCCCTTCCATTCTTTTTCCTTAACTCTTTGTCCTCCCCATTCTTTTTTTCCTTTCTCTTTCCCTTCCCATTCTTTTTCCTTAACTCTTTGTCCTCCCCACTTTTTTTTCCTTTCTCTTTCCCTTCCCATTCTTTTTCCTTAACTCTTTGTCCTCCCCATTTTTTTCCTTTCTCTTTCCCTTCCCATTCTTTTCCCTTAACTCTTTGCCCTCCCCATTTTTTTCCCTTCTCTTTCCCTTCCCATTCTTTTCCCTCAACTCTTTGCCCTCCCCATTTTTTTCCTTTCTCTTTCCCTTCCCATTCTTTTCCCTTAACTCTTTACCCTCCCATTCTTTTTTCTTTCTCTTTCCTTCCCATTCTTTTTCCCTCAACTCTTTGCCCTCCCATCTTTTTTTCCCATCTCTCTCTGCCCTTCAAATTCATAAGTTTCCTTCAGCTTCATCGACTTACTTTATTGCATTGTTTTCAGCTGTGTAATTTTTTTATTGTCTGTAACGCGATAACTTTTGAGCCATTGCAGCGAGGATGTTGAAACTTCATAGGTGGATTATTAATGGCCCTACACAGGACAAGTTCGATTTTCAAGTTCAAAGTTCAAAGGTCAAGGTCACCGAGGTCAAAAATAAAGTAATCCTTCCACTGGCACGAGTTTTGAGAGTGAAGCAGGGCAGGACATCACCCAAGACTTAATTGCATATTTTCACATTGTTGGCAGCAGGCTTTTTTTTTTTTTTTTTTTTTTTTTACGTCGTGGCCTATTGCGCCAGTAGGCTTCTTCCCGGTGGATCCTGATGGTCGGCCCAAGGCTTCTTCCCGGTGGGGCCTGATGGTCGGCCCAGCCCGTTCTGGCGCAGGCGAGTGTTTATAGTGGCGCCATCTTGCATTGGCTCATGCTGCCCTTCCGGAGCTCATCTTTAATCCTAGAATCTAGAGTCCGGGTTGATAGGTGGTCTTCTGGACAGCATGTGGGTAGTTTTAAACCACTCGGCGGCGGCTGAAAAATCCCAGCTTGGTGGTACCGGGCGGGGATTGAACTCGCGTCGTCCTGAACGCGGCGCCGTCACGCTATCCATTCAGCCACCGTTAGAGTGTCCAATGTCTAGTTTATCCTCATTTATCCCACACCTTCTAATATTACCATCTATCCCTCATTCTCATTCACCTTCATTTAACCTTCACCTTCCTTTACTTTCATTTCTCCTCATTTATCCCTCACCTTCTTTTATTTCCATCTATCCCTCATTTTCCTTCACCTTCATATATCCTCAATTTTCCTTCATCTTCATTTACTTTCATTTATCCTCATTTCTCCCTCACCTGTTTTCCTGGAGACTCTTTTCCAGCAATGATAACCTTCTCTAGCTCACCTTTCCTAATTGCCAATCAGCGATAAGCGACTCCCGTGTACCTGGGAAAAGGCATCCGGAGCTAATAAGACTGGCGGAGGAAGAGGAGGAGGGGTTTAGATCCTCTCTTATAAGTGTTTTTGTGTTTTTTTGTTATTTCTTTTTATTTTTATATTTTTTTATTACTTTGTTTCTTTGTTTCACGTTTTTTCCTTTTCTATTTTATTTATGTCTTTTTATTACTATGTTTCATTTTTTCCTTTCTTATTTTATCTACTTTTATACACTTTATTTCATGTTTTTTTCACTTTATTTCATTTTTTTCTTTTTATTACTTTATTTCATGTTTCTTTTACTGTATTGATTTTGTTTATTTCTTTTTATTACTTTATTTCATGTTTTTTTTTACTTTATTTCTTTTGTTTATTTTTATTTATTTATTTTTCGTTACTTTATTACTCTATTTCTTTCGTTATTCTCAGAGACTTTTTCCACCTTATCCTTTACCGGCTATTCGCTTGTCTGCCGAAAGCGCCTGCACATCATAAATGATTGAACGATGTCTGTCCATGCTCTATGTTTCTGCGTTACAATCCTCCACCTCTTCCCATTTTCTTCCTATCCTGCTGTCCTCTACGTTTTCCTTTTTAGCAGTGCATACGTCCCTTGCCCATCCTCTATGTTTCCTGGTTACGCTCCTTCATCTCTTTCCGTTTTCTTTCTGACCGGCTCTCCTTTACGTTTTCCTTCTCTGCATTACATAAGTCCCCTGTCCATGCTCTGTTCTTCGTTATGCTGCTCCACCTCTTCCCGTTTTCTTTCTACAAGGCTCTCCTTTACGTTTTCGTTCATTGAAGTACATGTCCCCTGCTCATGTTCTTCGTTACGCTCCTTCATCTCTTTCCGTTTTCTTTCTATCCTGCTGTCCTCTACATTTTCCTTTTTAAGCAGTTCATTCGTCCCCTGCCCATCCTCTGTGTTTCTCGGTTACGCTCCTTCATCTCATTCCGTTTTCTTTCTGACCGGCTCTCCTTTACGTTTTCCTTCATTGCATTACATGTCCCCTGCTCATATTCTTCGTTACGCTCCTTCATCTTTTTTTCATTTTCTTTTTACTCTGTTATCCTTTACGTTTTCCTTCTCTGCATTATAGAAGTCCCCTGCCCATGCTCTGTTTCTTCGTTACGCTGCTCCACCTCTTCCCATTTTCTTTCTACCCAGCTATCCTCTACGTTTTCCTTTACATCCGTCCCCTGCCCCGCGCCCGGCCCAATGAGGTGCCCGTATCGTCGAAACACTTGTCTTCAGGGAGTGGGTGAGGTGCGGTAATCCTGTCCAGCTTAGTCACCCCTCCAACGTAACGACTTTCTGAGCCTTCCCTAACCCGCCAGATTGAGTCGCACGAGATCACCGCTGAGCTTAATTGCCTCTCATTATCTTCGTGGATTATCGGTGGTGGTGCGTGGAAAAATATGGTATGTGTATTTTTTCTTTTTCTTCGTACGATATGCCAAACTTGTCTTGTTATTTTTTTAAACTTTTTTTACGTGTGTGTATAATTTGATTTTTTTCTGGTATATCGGGGCGTTTTTTTTAATATTTTGTATCACAAGTATTATATTGATGTTTATTTTATTTATTCTGGACCATAGATTCAATTATGTGTAGATAATCTTAAAGACGTATTTTATAGAACGTACAGATTTGTGGTCAATGAAGCAACTACCTATCTGTCCATCTATGTGTGTGTGTGTGTGTGTGTGTGTGTGTGTGTGTGTGTGTGTGTGTGTGTGTGTGTGTGTGTGTGTGTGTGTGTGTGTGTGTGTCAAGGATAACGTCAAAGGAAGAAAGAACGAAATATTACGAAACGAGGTCGACGAGTATAGATCCACGAGAAGGGAAAGCCGCCGTCGCCGCGCCTGGAAACATACATCTAAAAATACAATGAATCTGAGGGGAATCTATTCATCATCCCTTCCCGTGACGCAATATCCAAAAATAGATAAAAAAAGACTGATACTGAGCGTTCTGTTTTTATCGGGCGCCTCAACGTAGCGAAGAGGACAATAATGTTTTTGCCGTTGTCAGCCTGTTTGTCTGTGTTTTTCTGTCTGGTCCATTGCCCCAAACATCTGAAAAGCAGACAAGCGTAATAGTGGGTAAATGCACCTGAGAATATCCTGATTAACATTTGGGGAATTATCGATGAAAACTGATTGAGTGACGGTGAATAAAGATGATAAATACTGACTGACTGAATGGCTTAAAGTCTTCTAATCCCTCCTCTATCAACACAATAGCAACAACAACAACAACAACAATAACAACAACAGCAAAAAGACATCCCTCTCCTATCCATAACAACAAAAATCCTTCCCTTTTAACTACACGAGAACAACAACAACAACAACAACAACAAAAAGACATCCCTCTCATATCCACAACAAAAAATCCTTCTCTTTTAACTCCACAACAACAACAACAATATCATCAACAATCCATCTCCAAATAACACAACGAAACCTTCTCCTCCTTCAATCTCCACTACGAAAAAAAAAAAAAAAACTCTCTCCATGACAACCAAATCTTCAAACTTTCTCTCTTTCAATCTTCACTACAGTCAAACTCTCTCTCTTTCCTCTCCGACCAACACGACCACGAAGCCTCCAAACCTTCCTCTTTCTTCACTACAACATAACTATCTTCTTCTATTTCTATCTCCACGACAAAACCTTCCTCTAACTCCA
This sequence comes from Eriocheir sinensis, assembly GCF_024679095.1. NCBI lineage: Eukaryota > Metazoa > Arthropoda > Malacostraca > Decapoda > Varunidae > Eriocheir > Eriocheir sinensis. The sequence goes on along the minus strand of NC_066546.1, from coordinate 5,778,019 downwards.
CTACAATAACTACTTCATCATCTTCTTCTTTTCCTTCTTCTTCTTTTTCTTCTTTTTCTTCTTCTTCTTCTTCTTTTTCTTCTTCTTCTTCTTCTTCTTTTTCTTCTTCTTCTTCTTCTCCTTATGTTTACACAATAGTCAAATCCTCTTCTCCCTCTCGCACCTTCGCAGCAACACATCAGGCCCAGGAATAAATCATGCAAGACTCCATCACATAGATTATAGAAGAGTACAGATGAAAACGCTCGGGCAAGTAGCAGGCTTGGCAGATCAACACCACACTCCGTCCGCCTCGCACCCACCGACCCCTTACCTAACGCCCTTCCTACGCAGCGCTCTCCCTCACAGGCTCACTCTTCCGCTTCTCACGTCACCTACTCCCAAAGGCCGAAACAGAGAATAATCAAGTTCTCATCAGCATTTTTTACGTTCATGGTACAGAAGAAGGGTCAAACCACCACCAGGGTCATAAAACTACCTATGGAAATGTCTACAAGTCCCTACGAAAGCCTTGATAAATGTGTAAGCTTGGGCGTCGAAATGTTTAAGAATTTGGGTCAAAGTCTTACAACCTGCCAGAACGAGTGTGTGTGTGTGTGTGTGTGTGTGTGTGTGTGTGTGTGTGTGTGTGTGTGTGTGTGTGTGTGTGTGTGTGTAGAACGTGGCGATGTTGTCAAGGAGGCTGGAGTGGGTGGTAGGATTCGTCATGTCCTAACGGAAATACTAGAGAATCCTTCCTTCCATTCCTGCCCATCTGTGCCCCGAGGTTCCAAAGGCATATCCTACACCATCCTTCCTTCCTTCCGTTCCATCCCACCTGTATTCCGAGGTTTCAAATGCATATCCTACACCATCCTTCCTTCCTTCCTTCCTTCCTTCCTGTGTTCCGAGCTCTCAGACGCAAATCCTACATCATCCTTCCTTCTTTCCATTCCTTCAAAATTGTGTTCCGCATTATAGTTTCAAAAGCAGATTGATGGGAACTCAACTAAAATCGCACCTGACATAAAACACTCAATAAAAACTAATAGATTATAACAAACTCACAATTAAAATCTCATAAAGAAGTCGTTGTTAACCTGCTATTGATCGCATTAAGCATCGACTTTCAATATTTTTCCCGAAGCAAATGACAAAATATTCCATTAAAAAGTCGATCATTTGGAAGGCTGCCGGAGATGTAAATTCTTGCGCTTACTTTTTCATCAGCGAGGCGCACGACGAAAGGAAAATTAAACCTGCATCTCATCACCTCACTAATTGCATCCCAGCGCCGCCCGGTACCAGACGCTTACGAAAGGAACTAATTACACTATAACCTCATCAGACACACTTTATCGTTGACTCTTCAGAAGATAATATTAAGAGCCATATTCTTAAACATTTCGGCAAGGCTTACGTAGGAGTTTTGGGCATTTCCAGGGATAGTTTTATGACGTCCGGTACAAAATGTTTACGAAAGGAACTAATTACACTATAACCTTATCAGACACACTTTATCGTTGACTCTTCAGAAGATAATATTAAGAGCCATATTCTTAAACATTTCGGCAAGGCTTACGTAGGAGTTTTGGGCATTTCCAGGGATAGTTTTATGACGACCGATACAAAATGTTTACGAAAGGAACTAATTACACTATAACCTCATCAGACACACTTTATCGTTGACTCTTCAGAAGATAATATTAAGAGCCATATTCTTAAACATTCGGGGCCCAAGTAGGCTGCACATATTTGACAAGGCTTACGTAGGAGTTTTGGGCATTTCCAGTGATAGTTTTATGACGTCCGGTACAAAATGCTTACGAAAGGGACTAATTACACTACACTTATCAGACACTTCACCGTTGACTCAGAAGATAATATTAAGACTAGGAGCCATATTAAACATTTCGGGGCCCAAGTGCACATATTTGACAAGGCTTACGAAAGGAGTTGTGGGCATTTATCAAGGTTTTCGTAGGGACTTGTAGGCATTTCCACAGGTAGTTTTATGACCCTGGTGGTGGTCTGACCCTTCTTCTGTACCATGAACGTAAAAAATGCTGATGAGAACTTGATTATTTTTCAGGGGTAGTTTTATGACCCTTCTGATAATCCTTCTTCGAGGCGAGGAAGACTAAAACACAGGTTAACTAGACCAAAAAAACGTTAATAGTCATAATATTTACCTAAACTATATTCTGGTCGTGTCGGGAAACGCTGCAGCTGTGACCCAAACGATGAGAACGGACAAACTATTAGCGATATATTAATTTGTAATCGAACGAGGCAATTAAAACTTAAGGGGAAGGAAGAAACGTAAAAGGAAACATGATATCCACATTTCCAGTTCATTTTCACAGCTCAAATATTCCTGATTCAGTTTTCATACGTTACATACACACACACACACACACACACACACACACACACACACACACACACACACACACACACACACACACACACACACACACACACACACACCAATCATATATGTTTTACTTTCATTTTTTTTAGAGTAAAGGAAGCAGCTCAAGGGCAAAAATAAATAGGAACAAAATACCCCGTTGATCAGTGCTCCTAGAAACAACTCCATGGAAACAAAAGAACATGTCATTTTGTGCTGATAAAAAAAAAAAATAAAAAAAAATCAATTAACGTAAGAAAACAAATAGGAACAACATAGCCCGTTAATCAGTGCTCCTAGAAACAACTCCATAGAAACAAAAGAACATCAGTCATTTGGTGCTGATAAAAACAACAACAATCAATTAACGTAAGAAAACAAATAGGAACAACATAGCCCGTTAATCAGTGCTCCTTTAGAAACAACTCCATGGAAACAAAAGAACATCAGTCACGTGGTGCTGATAAAAACTAAAAAAAAATTAACGTAAGAAAATCAATAGGAACAAAATAGCCCGTTAATCAGTGCTCCTAGAAACAACTCCATGGAAACAAAAGAACATCAGTCATTTGGTGCTGATAAAAACAACAACAACAATCAATTAACGTAAGAAAATAGTGATTATCTTTTGTTCATTTATATTTACTTACATGTTACTGGAAACCGATGATGCAAAAGAAAAAAACACATATATAAAAAAAGAAGATCAGTTACATGGTGCTGATAAAAAACAACAGCAATCAATTAACCTAAGAAAACAGCGATTGTCTTTAGTTCATTTATATTTACTTTCGTGTTACTGGAAACCGATGATGCAGAAGAAAAAAACAAACATTACATATAAAAAAAGAACATCAGTTACATGGCGCTGATGCAAAACAACACAATCAATTAACCTTTTTTTTTTTTTTTTTTTTTTTGTAGTATTTTTCTTTACGCCCTTGAACTGTCTCCTTTGGTGTAGAAAAAAAAAAAAAAACCTAAGAAAACAGTGATTGTCGTTAGTTCATTCATATTTACTTTCGTGTTACTGGAAACCGATGATGCAGAAGAAAACAAAAACAGAAACAGCATTAGCCGATGTAAATAATAACAATCAACGGCCAGTCTTATTATGTTGGCGTTCATGTTAATGGAAACTGTCAACTCATAATATATTTCTCTGTTCTCACTCCATGATGCCACGCCTTCATTTCGCCTGCAGCGCTTATTCCATTACCGGTGTTCATGGGAAACTAATTTATGCCAAGACGACCTGACACTGCTCTGTATGTGTTTAGTTATAAGACGCAAGCACGCATACACACACACACTCACGCACACATACACCCACCCTCCTACCCGCACCTACACCCACATCCACCCACCGACATAACCACACCCACCCATCCACACCCACACCCACACCCGGTACAAAAGGTCACCAGGTAGATTTGTTCATAACCTCCTCCTGTAGCTACGTATGTTCCTGGCTTAACAAACACTACGAAAGAGAACAAAATATAGCAAAACAACAATATAGAAAATAATAACGCTAACACTAACTAACGAACACTACGAACAAAGAAAAAAAATTAGGGTAAAAAAACGCTTTAAGAGAATAATAACATTGACAATTACCAACGAACACAAACAAATAAAGAAAAAAATACTTCAAAATAAAGCTATGGAGAATAATAAGGAGACAGACAGACAAGCGAACGATCTGTCAAGAAATGGGTGGATAAAAATATAGAGAATAACGAAAGGAATAAATTAAAAACAAAACAAAACATAAAACACTACAGCAAAACAACCTAATATGTATCTTTTGAGGGGAAAGGATGTATTCTTGGTAGGAGAGGAAAGGATGTATTCTTGGTAGGAGAGGAAAGGATGTATTCTTGGTAGGAGAGGAAAGGATGTATTCTTGGTAGGAGAGGAAAGGATGTATTCTTGGTAGGAGAGGAAAGGATGTATTCTGGACTAATAATAATAACACATACACCACCACTAACTAACAAACAACAAAAACAAAGAAAATAATACAGCAAAATAACGCAATAGAGAATAATAATCGAGTTTCGCAGCGCCAGACAAAGGACGATCGCGGTCTAATGAGCTAATTAGTAACCTTCGGGGCAGGTACCGCTTCCCCGGAACTCGGTCGGGTGCACAACGGGTCAAAGAGTCTGCCTTTCCGCCCACCTGAGATGACGCTGGGTTTATTTACAGGTGGGATGTTGTTGTTGTTGTTGTTGTTGTTGTTGGTGGTGGTGGTGGTGGTGGTGGTGGCGGTGGTGGTGCTGTTCTCTTTACCTTCTTCTTCTTCTTCTTCTTATTATTATTATTATTATTACTATTATTTTTCCTCTAGCCAAGAATACTTCCTTTCCTCTAACCAAGACTTCTTCCTTCCCTCTAACCAAGAATACTTCCTTTCCTCTAACCAAGAATACTTCCTTTCCTCTAACCAAGAATACTTCCTTTCCTCTAACCAAGAATACTTCCTTTCCTCTAACCAAGACTTCTTCCTTCCCTCTAACCAAGAATACTTCCTTTCCTCTAACCAAGAATACTTCCTTTCCTCTAACCAAGAATACTTCCTTTCCTCTAACCAAGAATACTTCCTTCCCTCTAACCAAGAATACTTCCTTTCCTCTAACCAATAATACTTCCTTTCTAACCAAGAATACTTCCTTCCTCTAACCAAGAATACTTCCCTCTAACCAAGAATACTTCCTTTCCTCTAACCAAGAATACTTCCTTTCCTCTAACCAAGAATACTTCCTTTCCTCTAACCAAGAATACTTCCTTTCCTCTAACCAAGAATACTTCCTTTCCTCTAACCAAGAATACTTCCTTTCCTCTAACCAAGAATACTTCCTTCCCTCTAACCAAGAATACTTCCTTTCCTCTAACCAAGAATACTTCCTTTCCTCTAACCAAGAATACTTCCTTTCCTCTAACCAAGAATACTTCCTTTCCTCTAACCAAGAATACTTCCTTTCCTCTAACCAAGAATACTTCCTTTGCTCTAAGAAGATACATATTAAGGAGCTTTACTTACACTGAACTATCGTCTCTATTCCATACCTAACTGTATAATCCGTACCAGCACAACGCAGGAAGCCTTTTCAGCGAGGGAAATCTAATACAACCTTAATTACAGAAAATCTATCTTATAACTTTGCGAGTCTAGTTACGTCTACGAATTACGAAATTTACTCCTAATTAAAGTTTCGAAAGAGCTAATGAGAGCAATTTTGCCTTCCGCCAACTTCTCTATCGAATTTGGAACATTCATTAAATACATACAGATTATAACGCCCGAAATTATCGCACCGCCGGACCATTACGTTGTAGGCGGGCTGTAAAAACCTTCCTAATTATTACCGGAGCCATTAGTTCGTAAGGGCCGCATTCTTAAACGTTTCGGCGCCCAAGCACACACATCTGACAAGGCTTTCCAAGGAGTTGTGGGCATTTCCAGGGGTAGTTTTATGACCCTGGTGGTAGTCTGATCCTTCTTCTGTACCACGAACCTAAAAAAAACACTAATGATAACCCGATTCATCTCTTCGGCCTGTGGAAATAGTTGATGTAGTTCGTAGGGGCCGCATTCTTAAACGTCCGCCGCCCAAGCACACACATTTGACAAGGCTTTCCTAGGAGTTGTGGGCATTTCCAGGGGTAGTTTTATGACCCTGGTGGTAGTCTGATCCTTCTTCTGTACCACGAACCCTAGAAAAGCACTCATGAGAACCCGATTCATCTCCTTTTTTGGCCTTTGGAAATAGTTGACGTGGTTCGTACGGGCAGCATTCTTAAACGTCCGCCGCCCAAGCACACACATCTGACAAGGCTTTCCTAGGAGTTGTGGGCATTTTCAGGGGTAGTTTTATGACCCTGGTGGTAGTCTGATCCTTCTTCTGTACCACGAACCCTAGAAAAACACTCATGAGAACCCGATTCCTTTACTCCTCTTCCTTAACCATTCTCATCATCGCTACAGCTATTGCCTTCATCTTTGCCTCTTCTTTTCTTCTACCTCTCTACTACCACTACAACATACCTTTCTCCTCCTTTCTTCTACCTCTCTACTACTACTGTATTTGCCTCTCCCTTTCTTCTCTCTACTACCATAACCACCATCACCTTTGGCTCTTCCTTTCTTCTCCCTCTCTACTACCACTACAACATCCCTTTCTCCTCCTTTCTTCTACCTCTCTACTACTACTGTATTTGCCTCTTCCTTTCTTTTCTCTACTACCATAACCACCATCACCTTTGCCTCTCCCTTTCTTCTCCCTCTCTGCTATCACTATCACGCCGTTTGCCTCTGTCCTCTGTCTCCTCTTCGGCCTTTGGAAATAGTTGATGTGGGAGGCGGAGGCGTCAGGGAATTTCGAGCCAAGACTCCTTCTCGCCGTCCTCCGCAGCGGCTCACGGGCCACAATAACATTTCTTGAGCCAACATTAACCCGCGTCTGTAATGAAGGCGTGTTGCAGGGATTCCTCGTTACTGGTGCTGGCTAATTGTGTGTGCGTGTGCGTGTGTGTGTGTGTGTGTGGGGGGGGGTTCTGTGTGTGTGTGTGTGTGTGTGTGTGTGTGTGTGTGTGTGTGTGTGTGTGTGTGTGTGTGTTACCGTGAAAGGGAGAAGAGGAAAAGGAGAATGTAAGATGGTAAGGAGAGAACGGAAGGGAAGAGAGATGCTTTCTACCTGAGACTCATCTTGGTTAATTAAATACACCTGTCCGTATATTAAAAGATGGTGGCTGGTTGGTCTTAAAATTGTTATGATGCTTTCTTTAAGGTGTTTCTGTGTGTTGAGGAAAGGGGGTGTTTGTGTGTGTGTGTGTGGGGGGGGGGGCGGGGGGGGCGTGTGCGTGTGCGTGTGCGTGTGTGTGTGTGTGTGTGTGTACCGAAGCAAGACCCAAGACCGTTCCAGGCAGGCAGGCGAGCTATGGCAGCGGCAGGTCTTAATTTCACGAGGCGGGGAGATAAAAGTCTTGCGGAGATGAGTCAAAACAACCGTCCGTTCCTTATATTGCCTTGAATTCCGACGTTTTCAAGTTTTGTTTTCTCTTCGCCCCTTCCTTGGTGGTGATGGTGGTGGAGGGAAAAGAAAGGGCACAAAGAAAAGAGGCAAAGGGCGTGATGGTGATAGGAGAGAGGGAGAAGAAAGGGAGAGGCAAAGGTAATAGTGATTATGATAGTAGAGAAATAGAGGAAAGGAAGGGGCAAATAGCGGAGAGGGAGAAGAAAGGGAGAGGCAAAGATGATGGTGGTTATGGTAGAAGAGAGAAGAAAGGAAGAGGCAAATACAGTAGTAGTAGAGAGGTAGAAGAATGAAGGAGAAAAGGATGTTGTTGTGGTAGTAGAGGTAGAAGAAAGGAGGAGGCAAAGATGATGATAAAAGCTGTAGCGAAGATGAGGATAGGGGGAAGAGGAGTAAAGGGAAAGAGGAGAGAGAGAGAGAGAGAGAGAGAGAGAGAGAGAGAGAGAGAGAGAGAGAGAGAGAGAGAGAGAGAGAGAGAGAGAGAGAGAGAGAGAGAGACGAGGAGAGAGGGAGAGAGCAGAGGCGAATGGAAAAGGCACAGGTGGTAGCAGTAACAGTAATTAGTAGTAGAGAGGAAGAGAAGAGGAATGGGGAAAAAGAGGAACGGGAGAGAGGAGAAATGGGAGGGAAGTGGAGTGATTGAAAAGAGAAGTGAAAGAGCTTGCAAGACAGGGTACGAAGGGAAGTGGAGGTGGAAGAAGAGGGAGGTAAAAGAAGAGCGTAAGGGAAGAGGAGAGAAAGGGAAGATGTGAGAAACGGAAAAGGAGTGAAAGGGAAGAGAAGTGAAAGATCTTGCAAGACCGGGTACGAAGGGAAGTAGAGGTGGAAGAAGAGGGAGGTAAAAGAAAGGTGTGATAGTAGTAATAGTATTGATGAAGATGGGAAGGGAAGAGGAGAGAAAGAGAAGAGGAGAGAAAGAGAAGAGGAGTGAAAGAGCTTATAAGATGGGTACAAAGGGTAGTGGGGGTGGAAGAAGACGGAAGGTGAAAGAAGAGTGTGGCAGTAGTATGGATGAAGGTGGGAAGGGAAGAGGAGAGAAAGAGAAGAGGAGTGAAAAGGGAGAGGAGTGAAAGGGAAGGAGTGAGAGAGCTTATAAGATGGGTACAAAGGGTAGTGGCGGTGGAGGAAGAAGGAAGGTGAAGGACAAGATGAAGGAGAGGCTTGTTTTTTCGAGGGAAAGATATGTTATTGTTATTCCGTCTCAACACTCGCGTGGATCAATGTGAGAACTGCAAAGAGAAACCCATATCACCCTCATGCCATCAAATCCACAGCACCCAAACCCTTTCAAACTCACATCTCACCAACATAAACACAGACAGACAGACAGACACAGAGACAGACAGACAGACATGCAGACAGACAGACAGACAGACAGAGACAGACGGACAGACAGACAGAGACAGACAGGCAAACAGACAGACAGACAGACAGAGACAGACATACAGGCAGACAGACAGACAGACAGACAGAGACAGACAGGCAGACAGACAGGCAGACAGACAGACAGAGACAGACAGACAGACAGACAGAGAGACAGGCAGACAGACAGACAGACAGACAGACAGGCAGACAGACAGACACACACACACACACACACACACACACACACACACACACACACACACACACACACACACACACACACACATCGCCGACGGGAAGAGAACGGACGTGGACAGACGAGGCGGAGATCAACAATCTATTTGCCAGTCGATCAGGGCCCGAGCAACAGCTAAGTAGATTAGTCCCGTCTCCTAGGAGTCTAAAAATTGTGAGGAAAATGAGAGAGTGAGAAGTGATAAGTTTAACGGGGAGGAGAAGGAGAGGAAGGAGGTGAGGAGGAAGGTAAACAGAAATCCAAGATGGCGTCTCCAAATCGGCGGGAAGATGACTCGGGTGAGAATTTCGAGGAATTCACGCCAGAATCAATAGGGAAACCAATACAATGGTGAAGGATAAACAAAGTGAAGCAGGACTGTGGTGAAATAGTGATAGAAATGAGGAAGTTAAGAGCAGAGTTTGGGGAAGTGATTCAGACACTGACCGAAGTGAAAAAGAGAGATGGTGAGGCAAGGAGAAGAGACGAGGAGACAAAGAAAACGGTGGAAAACTTGAGAGAAGAAATAATTAAATTGAATAAGGAACAATTTGAAAGGCAAAAAGAATTAGCACAACTGAAGATGGAAAAAAAATAAAAAAAGACCATGAGATTCAAATTTTGAAAATGGAAAGAGAGAGGAGTGTGATGGGGACAAACGAAGACATGGAGAAGAAGATGAAAGAAATGATAAAAATGATCAGCAGAGTGTGGGTGCAAAGGTAGAGGAAAAGATTAAGCATGTGGTTAATGATGAGTTGAAGGAGTGGAGAAGTGAAAAAGACAAGGAAAAAACGAGATGTAGGGAAATTCTAGAACAACAACAACAGGAACAAAGGCAAGACATAGAAAAAGAAGTTGAATGTACTAAAAAATAAAGAAGGAATGGTGAGGGACATGGCAGAAAATATAAAGTGTGTTATAATGTTTGGTGTAAAGGAAGAAAAAAAAACAGTGAAGGCTCAGAGAGAGAGTTATGAGAGGAGTAAGGTGAAAAGTATATTGAGAAATATGAATACTGAAGCGGAGGAAAAGATAGAGGAAGTAGATGAAATAACTAGATTGGGAAGATACGAGGAAGGAAAAAACAGACCACCAAAGATAAAGCTAAGGTCCCAAATGGTAACAGAAACTACACTAAATAAGTCATGGAAATTAAACAACTCTGAAGAATATAAGGAAATATATGTGAGGAGAAATATGTCAGAGGATGAAAGAATGAAAGTAAAGGAAATTATAAGTGAAGCGAAAAAGAGAAATGATGAAAGATCAGAAGAAGAAAAGAAGATTTTTTTTGGAGAATGAAGAACGAAAAACTGATGAAGTGGTGGATAGGAGGCGAAAAGAGGGAGTAACGGTGTTGATAGAAAGAGGGGAAAGAAAGGGAGAAGGGAAGAAAGGTTTAAAGATTGCGTACACAAACATAGATGGTCTTGTATCAAAGAAAATTGAACTAAGTTATTATTTAAGGGAGGGGGATCCAGATATTATAATAGTTGAAACAAAACTTGTAAAAGAACTGGAACTTGTGCTGGAGGGAAAAAGCAAGTATAACATTTGGGGAAGAGATAGGAAAGAAGGAAAGGGAGGAGGAGTGAAGATAATGACGAAACAAAACTTGAAAGTGACTGAAGTGAGATATGGAAATGACAGTGCGGAGGTGATGGCCGTGCAGGTACTGGTATAAGGTGGAGAGAAGAATAACATAATAACAGAATATGTCCCCTTAAAACCAAAAGTTGGAATGAAGCAAGATATAACACTGTTGGAAAATACAATGCGGGCACTGACAGATGAAATAAAAAATAATAAAAAGGTAATACTAACAGGAGACTTCAATTGCAAAGAAGTGAAATGGTTGTCTGTTGGGGAAGCTAACTATTGAAGCTGGTAACAGATAACCTGATGACGCAGTGGGTGCAAGGAGATACAAGGTTGAGAGGGGATGACGAACCATCAAGACTTGACAAAATTTTCACAAAAAAAAAACGTGGAGTTGGATGAAGGAGTCAGTCATGAGTGCCCCGTAGGAAAGAGCGACCATGAACTATTGGAGATGAAAACTTTGGAAGGATGTGAATATCGAGAAGAGGCTTATAAGGAAAAAAGGAAAAACTACGCTAAGGCTGATTACGTTGGAATCAAGACTTTCCTCGGTGGGGTAGACTGGACCGATATGAAGAGGAGTACTAAAATGCAAGAAAAATATGACAGTTTCATGAATATTTACAACAGAGGGAAAAAAAAATATATATATATATATATATATATATATATATATATATATATATATATATATATATATATATATATATATATATATATATATATATATATATATATATATATATATATATATATATATATATATATATATATATATATATATATATATATATATATATATATATATATATATATATATATATATATATATATATATATATATATATATATATGTTCCATTCTACACAGTAAAAAGTCAAGGAGAGAAAACATGGTTTGGATGGAGGTGTGAGACAGCAAAAAGAAATATAAATAAGGCATGAAGGAATTTAAAGAAAAAAAACAAATAAGAACAACAGGGACAAATATATATAAAAGCAAGAAATGATTATGTGAAAATAAGAAGAGAGGAGGAAGCCGAATTTGGAAGAATAATAGTTTTTAAATGTAAAAAAGAACCCAAAATGTTTTACAAATTTGTAAACAGGAAGTTAAAAAGAAATGAAGGATTGTTAAGGCAAAAGGAAAAAAAATGTAATCTATGAAAAGGACGAAGAAATTGCAGAAATATTAAATAAAACTTTTCATAGTGTTTACGGAAGAAACCGACTTTAACTGGGGGCTCGAAAATTGGAATGAGGGGAAACTGCATCATGTAAAGGTTGATAAAGGAGAACTGATACAGTTGATGAAAACCTTAGGAGGAAAGAAAGCTATGGGACCGGATGAAATCTCGGGTCAAGTGCTAAAAGAGTTTACAAATGAATTATTGGAGCCACTTATGACATAATACATGCTCTATAAATACAGGAAAGGTGCCCTTAGAATGGAAGAGAGCGAACATTGTACCGATTTACAAAAGTGGAGATAAAACTGAACCACTAAAATTATAGACCAGTTTCTTTGAATAGGAAAGCATGATAAATGAAGGACAGTTTGGATTTAGAAAAGGGAAATCGTGAGTCACTAACTTACTATGTTTCTACTCAAGAACAATAGACGTGGTGCAAGAGAGAGAAGGGTGGACTGATTGTGTATATCTCGATTTGAAAAAAGCTTTTGACAAGGTTCTGCACAAAAGGTTAATCTGGAAACTACAGCAGTGGGGAGGAATGGGCGGAAAGGTTATCGAGTGGATGAAGGATTGCTTAACGGGAAGAGAAATGAGGACAGTGATTTGAGAGGAAAAATCAAATTGGAGGAGAGTAGAGTGTGGAGTCCCCCAAGGCTCAGTTCTGGCACCAATAATGTTCATAATATATATAAACGATATGCCAAAGGGTATAAAAAGTTATATGAGCCTTTTTGCAGATGATGCAAAGTTAATATGAAAAGTGATGATAGAGGAAGATTGTGAGGAGCTGCAAAAAGACCTGGACAGAATATATAGATGGAGCCAGTTATGGGAGATGGAATTTATTGCAAACAAGTGCCATGTTATGGAAATGAGGAAAAGTAGAAAAAGACCAAGGAAAACATACAGGATGGGAGAAGAAAACTTAAAGGTGGTGCATGAAGAAAAAGATTTGGGAGTAACGATGCAAGACACACTATCCCCAGAAAAGCACATAAACAAGCTGTTTGGAGAAACCTACAGGATGATGCAAAACATAAGGGTATCATTCCATTTTATGGACAAAGAAATGATGAAGAATATAATAACAACAATGATAAGACCAAAACTTGAATATGCTGCAGTTGTGTGGTTGCCTCACAAAAAGAAGGCTATCATAAAGTTAGAAAGGATACAGAGAATTACAACTAAAATGGTCCCAGAACTCTTGAATATGACGTATGAAGACAGATTGAAGGAGATGGAATTGATGACACTTGAACAAAGAAGGGGGAGAGGAGATCTGATCATGCTTACAAGTTGGTAAATAAGTTTGATGAGGTGCATAGAGATGATCTCTTCTTAACTGCCAGAACGCAGGGGCTGAGAGGACATGAGAAGAAACTTAATAAAGGAACTTGTTTGAGTGACTTAAAAAAAGTATAGTTTTCCACATAGAAGTGTTAACACGTGGAACAGGTTGCGGAAAGAGGTGGTGGAGACGAACAGTGTCCAACAAATGAAAGAAAGGCTGGGTAAATGTATATATGGAGACGGGACTATTAGAGTTTAGCTCGGCCTCGGTAGACTACAAATAGGTAAATACACACACACACACACACACACACACACACACACACACACACACACACACACACACACACACACACACACACACACACACACACACACACAATGACGTAAGTTGATATATGAAACTATTTTATCCCAAAGATTATTATCATCACAAATATCATTACTCTCTCTCTCTCTCTCTCTCTCTCTCTTATGAAACCACCGTATTCCATGACAAATGAAAATATATGAATCCGCATAACACGAGATAACGATGATAGCCTCCACTCGTCACTAATAACAGTTTCCCACCCCATTCAAACACGATGGGAAAACATGAACTAATCTTCCTGTGATCTGAAACCTGAGGAGCCAATAACCACCGAAATAAAAATATAAGAAAATAAAAACAAAAAGACTTAGGGGTGAAATATTGATGAAGTCTTCCCATGATCTCAAACCAAAACGAAAACGAAAAAAAATGTAAAGAAAAAAATAAAATCCCTCCATGATCTCAAGACCAAAACCCCAAACTCAAGAAAACAAAAGCATAAGATAAAAATAAAAATAAACAAAAATAACAGAAAAACGAAAAACAAAACAAAAAAACAAAAAAATACCAACAAATCTTTCCCATGATCTCAAGACACAACTTTATCCCCCCCCCCAAAAAAAAAAAATCAGAGAAAAAAACAAAAAACAAAAGAATAAGGAAAGAAAAATAGAGTAGCTGGCACACGATCGTTCTATAACCATTATCAGGAGGGCAGTATCGTGCTCTCACCCTTGGGACCAACACACTCGACCCCCAACCCCTCCCCTCCTCCCCCGCACCCCCTCCCCACTTGATGCCCCCTGTTCCCTTCCTCCCCGCTCACTGCCCCCTTCCCCTCCCCACTTTTCCCTTCTCCCTCCCTCTCCCGTCGCTCACTGCCCCTTCCCCCTCCCCACTTTTCCCTTCTCTCTCCCTCACCCGTCGCTCACTGCCCCCTTCCCCCTCCCCACTTTTCCCTTCTCCCTCCCTCTCCCGCCGCTCACTGCCCCCTTCCCCCTCCCCACTTTTCCCTTCTCCCTCAATCTCCCGCCGCTCACTGCCCCCTTCCCCCTCCCCACTTTTCCCTGTCCCTTCCCATCTTTCCCTACCACTCTCACTGTCCCTTCTCATCCCCCTCCCCATCCACCACTGTCCTCCCACCTCCCCATCCCACTCACTGCCCCATTCCTCCTCCTCCCTTGCTCAGTCCCCTTCCCTCCCCTCCCCCCGAAATAGACACTATTATATGATTTTTTCCCCACCCGCCCGCGCCCGAGAGGCATCTTTTTGCTCCTCTTTCCGAACCGGCGCTGTTAGGGGACTCCCGCGGGACGACAGGCTCGGCGTCTGCTCCCGATTGTCTGACTATTTGGTTCGCTGCCGCACAAAGCCGAGAGGATAACGCCGCCGGGAGAGATGGGACCGTGCATGGCAAAAGGTGGAAGGGAAAAAAGAACACTAATATAAAGCGAAGGGAAAGGAATACAGCAATAATAATGATACGAAGAAGAAGAATGGGTGATAACGAGATTAATAATGATACGAAGAAGAAGAAGAATGGGTGATAACGAGGGAAAGAAAGCCGAGAGGATAACGCCGGGAGAGATGGAATCGTGGAGGGAAAAAGCCGAGAGATGGGAAGAAGAGAAGAATGGATAATAGGGGAGAAAGCCGAGAGGATAACGCCGGGAGAGATGGGACCGTGCATGGCGAAAGATGGACGGAAAAAAGAACACTAATAAAAGGCGGAAGGAGAAGAAATACAGCAATGATAATAATACGAAGAAGAAGAATGGGTGATAACGAGGGAAAGAAAGCCGAGAGGAAAATGCCGGGAGAGATGGGACCGTGCATGGCGAAAGGTGGGATAGAAGGTAAAAAGAACAGTAACAAAAAGTGGAGGGAAATAAACCACGAAAGAAATAAAACAATAACAAAGGAGAACGCTGGGAAAGATGGAATCGTGCATGGCAAAAGTTAGAAGGCAGAAGAACAAAATTAAAAAATGAACTAATCTTCCTGTGATCTGAAACCTGAGGAGCCGGAGTGAACTAATGAGAAGAGTTAATAATGAGGAACACAAAGGGAAGACGATAACGCTGGGAAAAAGGAATCGTACATGGCAAAAGGTTAGGTAGAAGGTAAAAAGGACAAATAATGAAAGACACGGAGGAAAAGAAACAACGAAAAGAAGGCAATAATAATAAGGGGACAAATAAAGGACAAATAATGAAAGACACGGAGGAAAAGAAACAACGAAAAGACAGCAATAATAATAAGGGGACAAATAAAGGACAAATAAAGGACAAATAATGAAAGACACGGAGGAAAAGAAACAACGAAAAGACAGCAATAATAATAAGGGGACAAATAAAGGACAAATAAAGGACAAATAATGAAAGAGACGGAGGAAAAGTAACAACGAAAAGAAGGCAATAATAATAAGGGGTAATACCAATGAAGGAAACGAAGCCAAAACGATAAGGCTGGAAAAGATGGTACCGTCCGTGGCATAACAGACGGTAGACGGTAAAAAGAAGAAATAATAAAAAGCGGAGGAAAAGTAACCGTGAAAAGAAAGCAAGACGATAACGCTGGAAAAGATAAAAGCGAGCGTGGCTAAAGCTAAGGTTGATGGTAAAGGAGAAACAATAAAAATCGGAGGAAAGAAACCATTGAAGGAGTGCACTAATGAGAAGGGGCGACAATGGGGAGCAAAGGAACGAGAATATCGCTGGGCAGATGGAGCCGTGCGCGGCGAAAGGTGCGGCAGGAAGTAAAGAGAGACGTAATAATAGGCGGAGCAAAGGTAACCAGGAAAGAAAGCGGTAAAGTGGCGCGATAATCAGGCCATGAAATGAACAAAGTGATAATAAGCGGAGGGAAAGTCATGAATTTATTAGACCATGAAAAATAATGCTTCTAAGCGGAGGAAAAGTGATGCACTAATCAGTCCATAAAAGACTAAGATAATGACAAGAAGGAGATAACTTAATTTATTGGACCATGAAGAAATAATAACAATAAGAGGAGGGAAAATAATGGGGAGGCGGTGGATGAGTGGTAAGCGTGCGAGCACCGTTCCCAGGAGGACGCAGGTTCGCGTCCCGCCCGCCGCGACAAACAAGCTGGGAAGTTTTCAGCCACCGTCGAGTGGCTTAAGACCACCCATATGCTATACTGAAGACCACCTGTCAACCCGGACTGTAGATTCTCTCTCAAAATGGATCAAAAATGAGTTCCGGGAGACAGCATGAGCCGAAACAAGATGGCACCACTATAAACACTTACCGGTGCCATAACGGGCTGGGGCCGAACATCCATCAGGCTCCACCACGAAAGCCTACCGGCGTCAGAGGCTAAAAAACAAAAGAAGAAATCAGTCCACGAAAAGAAAACAATATCAAGAAAAATAAAGCGAAAAAATATATATTATGTTATTATTCAACCTGCAGAAACACAGCAAAAATAAAAAGTTGAAAAAAGAGGAAACAGAAAACAAGAATTGCCGAACAAAAACAAACAAATGAGACTTGCAAAAATGAAATATTGAAAAACCACGAGAAGTAAAAACAACAAAAAACAACAACAACAAGCAAGAAAAAGACAATTACAAACGCAAGACATGAAACTCATTTGGCAAGCTCCTCCTCCTCCTCCTGCTCCTCCTCCGCCTCCTTCTCTGATGTGGTTGTCTGTCTGTTTATCCTTCGGTGCTTCTTTCTCTGCCTCTGCGACTGAAGGCTGATCACACACAACTCCAAAGCTCGATAGAAGTCTTGATAGAAGTCCCCCCTTTTCTCCTCTCACTCACTCTCTCTCTCTCTCTCTCTTCTACGTCCTTCCTCTACGCCATCAGAAAAAGCCCCTTGCAAAAAATCGTCAAATCTTTGCAATATTCTTGAGAGTCTTCCATCGATCTTCAGGGGACAGAGAGAGAGAGAGAGAGAGAGAGAGAGAGAGAGAGAGAGAGAGAGAGAGAGAGAGAGAGAGAGAGAGAGAGAGAGAAAAAGGGAGATGGATTCTGAGCTTATCGAAAAACGCACAATTCCTTAGCATTCTCTCTCTCTCTCTCTCTCTCTCTGTGTGTGTGTGTGTGTGTGCGTGTGTGTGTGTGTGTGTGTGTGTGTGTGTGTGTGTGTGTGTGCGTGTGTGTGTGTGTGTGTGTGTGCGTGTGTGTGTATGTGTGTGTGTGTGTGTGGCTCTGGGCTAAAAGCTTGACCCATAAAACATGCGCTCATCATTCCTTTTTGTTGGTCGTCGATCTTTTGAACTTGCTAACTGCGCACCTCCATCCCCTTCCCTCCTCCTTCCCTTCCTCACTGCCCCCCCCCCCCCTCCCTCAGCCTCTCTCCACAAAACTTACTCCCCAAACTCATCCTTATGCTGTCAAACTTCCTAATGCAAGAGTTATCCAGTGTTGCCAATCTTTGTCATACTTTTCATCAAGTCTTATTCGTCTGTATTTCCTCTTTTTTTTTTTACTCATTACTATTCTGTCCAATTTCCTTGTGCAAGAATTATTCAGTATTTTCATTTTTTTTCCATACTGTTCACTGGTAAACTATGAAATGGCGTCTTATCTGTATTTTCTCTCTTCCATGACCCATCGCTATCCAGTCCAACTTAATAATGCAAGAGTCATCCACTACTATCTTCTATTTCATACTCTTCACTGGCAAACAATGTAACAGCCTTTTTCGTCTGTTTCCTCTTTTCCATGACTCATTCCTATTCTATCCAACTTCCTAATGCAAGAGTCATCCACTACTATCTTCTTTCTATTTCAAACTCTTCACTGGCAAACAATGTAACAGCCTTTTTCGTCTGTTTTATTCTATCCAACTTCCTAATGCAAGAGTCATCCACTACTATCTTCTTTCTATTTCAAACTCTTCACTGGCAAACAATGTAACAGCCTTTTTCGTCTGTTTCCTCTTTTCCATGACTCATTCCTATTCTATCCAACTTCCTAATGAAAGAGTCATCCACTACTATCTTCTATTTCATACTCTTCACTCGCAAACAATGTAACATCCTTTTTCGTCTATGTTTCCTCTTTTCCATGACTCATTCCTATTCTATCCAACTTCCTAATGCAAGAATTATCCAGTGTTTCATTTTCCTTCCATACCCTCCACTGATAAAATATGAGACAGCACTTTCGTCTGTGTTACCTCTTCTTCACGACTCAATAATCTTAAAGGGAGGGAGCATCAAGTCACCTCGGGCCAAAATTGGTTACTCTTCGACATCTTTCACAATTCCCTCTTTGTGGTGTGTTGAGTTCTTTCTCCTTTTTCTTTCCCTCGGCTTGCATGCTTCCCTTGACGTAAAAAAATAAGCAAAAATGAAATAGATAAAAAGAAAAAGTGATAAACAGAAACGTAATAAAAAACAAAAAGCGGGAAAGAAATTGAACATTTGATAAAAATAAATAAAATCTGAAGTGCCTGATGGGAGGTGTTTTCGGTCCGGGTGAGTGAAAAAATAAAAATATAAAATCGAACAAATAACAAATACGCAAATAATAAAATCCATTCGTTCATTAATGTCCGCCGCGGGCTGAGCGTTTCACCGATAACGCCAATCGAATTACGCCGGAAATGTATACTCCACATATATACGCTTCGCTTTGGTCACGTGTATATATCAAGAGGAAATACACACACGAATACATTAAAACAAAATACACTATAAAATAATAAAACAGCCAAAAAACAGGAAAAAACACACAAGAAAATACACACACGAATGCATTAAAAGAAAATACACTATAAAACAATAAAACCACCAAAAAAACAGGAAAAAAACACCCAAGAAAATACACACGAATACATTAAAAGAAAATACACTATAAAACAATAAAACCACCAAAAAAACAGGAAAAAACCACCCAAGAAAATACACACACGAATACATTAAAAGAAAATACAAGATAAAACAATGAAACAGTAAAAAAAAGGAAAAAAAAAACACCCAACAATAATAACAAAGAGAAAACGAGCCTTAAAATTTTCCAACCGATCTAAACATCACGAATAAATTAAAAGAACAACAACAAAAAAAGACGTAGCCAATATAGAAAGTCTTTACCCACACAGCTTATAAAAATGAAAGTAAATAAATAAATAAATAAATAAAAATAACTTAATATATATACCATCGTCATCATCATCAGCAGCAGCCAAGGAAAACAGAGCGATACAATCAATAAAAGTAAAGAGAGAGAGAGAGAGAGAGAGAGAGAGAGAGAGAGAGAGAGAGAGAGAGAGAGAGAGAGAGAGAGAGAGAGAGAGAGAGAGAGAGAGAGAGAGAGAGAGAGAGAGAGAAATAAACAAACAAACAAACAAAGATAATGAGACTAAGGAGATAAACAAAAAAGAAACGACAGGCAGACACACACACACACACACACACACACACACACACACACACACACACACACACACACACACACACACACACACACACACGCACACCGCAAGAGCACCCTTCGCATACTTAACACGACCAACACCCCACAACGCAACACAACGAGCCGCAACTCCGCGCAACACAGGGTACGGCCATTCGCAACACCATCACGCGTGTTATCTTTGGGAATTACACGGCCCGCCCCCGCCAGGGACGACGCGCCCAACACAAACACGCCGGGTAAACACCTCTTGGGTACACCTTCGCCCGCTGGATTGATTGACAGGAAGGCGAAAAACACACGTAAACAAACCTTTGCAGAACACCGAGAAGACTAACAGATACGGAGACCCTTGCACCTGGACTCACACACTGGACACGCATCTACAAACACAGGTAAACAGCAAACAGGTGACTACACAGGAATACAAGAGGATGCAGGAAATAAAGCACCAATGTTTAGAGGCACACAGACAAAGGTAGTTACAAGGAAAACAAGAGGATGCAAGAAAAAGAGAAGCACCACTGTTTACATTACAAGCACGCAGGCGGAGGTGGTTAAAAGGAAAACAAGAGGAAGCAGGGAATAAAGATGCACCGCTGTGAATTTAAAGGCATCCACAGACACAGGTGAGCAGGGTACAGGTGATCATAAGCGGACAGGTAACTAAAAACCACCACTGTTTACATTCACAAGCACAGACAAGGGATTACAAGGGAAAGCAAGAGGATGCAGGGAGTAAAGATGCACAACCGTTAGTTTACAAGCCTCCACAGACAAAGGTGAGCAGGGTACAGGTGATCACAAGAGACTGCACGTAACAAAGAACCACCACTGTTTACATTTACAAGCGAGGTGATTACATGGAAAAACGAGAGGGTTCAAGAACAGAGAAGCGCATTTACAAGCATCCAGACGTAGGTAAAGAGCATCCAGGTAGTCACAAGAAGCTGCAGGTAAAAATGAAGCACCACTATTAACATTTACAAGGACGCGGACACAGGTGGTACAAGAGAAAACAAGGAGATGCAGGGAACAAAGAAGCACATTTACAAGCACAAACACACTCACAGGTGGTCACAAGAGAACACAAGTAACAAAGAAGCACCAGTTTACAAGCATACACAGACACAGATGAGCAGGACACAGACGGTCACAGGAGGATACAGGTAAAAAAAATACCCTCATTTACAAGCACATAGGCATACAGGTGGTCACAAAAGGCTACAGGTAACAAAGAGGAACCACTGTTAACACTTACAAGCACAGAGGAGGGCAAGATAAAAGTGGTTAGAAGGATGCAAGAAACAGAGAACCTCATTTACAAGCACAGAGGAGGGCAAGATAAAAGTGGTTAGAAGGATGCAAGAAACAGAGAACCTCATTTACAAGCATCCCGACACAGGTGGTCACAAGAGAATACATGAAACAAAGAACCAGCAGTGTTTACGTCCCTCTCTCCCACGCCATCAATCACGGGCGAAGCAAGACAATTCCAGCGACGAGGCGACATTACACGACAACGAGAGTACGAGACAGCGAGTAATTGCCCGTCATGATCGCGGCTGAGGACGACGAGACGGGACTCATGAGGGATTGGATGGGAAGGGGGAGGGTAGAGGAAGGCGGAGGAGGAGGAGGAGGAGGAGGAGGTAAATATGAGGATGCCGGGGTACAAAGGGAATAATGAAGTCTTTTTTTACCGGCCATCACAACGGTGCATGAAGGAAGGAGAGAATGAGGGAGGGAGGGAGGGAAGGAGGAGGGAGTGGTAATGGATGGCGAGGGAAAATGGTGACTATAAAGGCCGGAGGGAGAAAAGAGAAGCAATGGAGTACGCTTGAAAGCATTGAAACATGGAGGAGAAGGCTACAGATATTCGGTTATCAAATGTGCGAAGTAAATGTTAAGATTGTACAGTATGTTTCCTTGGTATTGTATTGTGGCAGCGAATACAGCGAACACAATATGAGCTTCATTAAGAGAGGCCTTTTATTCAGGAGGCGGGATTTAATGTTAATACAACACGTAAAAATAGATTGGGTGGACCTCACTTAGAGTATGCAATGCAATGAATTTAAGCATTTTTAACCAAGAATGATGTATGAATAGTAATCGATTAAGCACTCCTCAACAGGCACTTAATATTCAAGAAGAAAGAGTTCATATTAATACACGTAAGAATAGTTCGGGTAGACCACATTTAGAGATCGCGGTGCAGTAATTCAAACATTTTTTAACGAAGGTTGTGGTACGAAAAAGGATTAAGCACTCAATAACAGAGACTTCTCATTCAGGGGAAGATGGTTAATATTAATGCAACACGTAAAAATAGATTGAGAAGACCTCATCTGGAGTATGCGGTGCAATAAATTCAAACTATTTTTAACCATGAATGATGTATGAAAAGGATTAAGCACTCATTAACAGGGACTTATTATACAGGAGGAAAGGCTTAATATTACTACAACACGTATATATCGTTGGAGAGACCTCATTCAGAGTACGCACTGCAGTTATTTCAAGCAGTTTTAACCAAAGTTGTTGTATGGAAAATAATTAAGTACTCATTAAGAGAGACTACTTATTCAGGGAGAGATTTAATGTTAACGAAAGTTGTGAAAATATTTTGGGTAGACCTTCATTAGAGTAGGCGGTGCAGTAACTTCAGTCTATACCATCTATTATTTTTTTTTATTGTACGAGAACGGATACAGCTTTCACCTTCAGTAGTTCAGCACAACACGATCGGTTCACTTAAAATCCAACTCGACTGCCACTTCCTCCACCTTGATATTCGCTAAGGCAGAGAGGCAGCGCATTAGTGGCCGTTTGATGGAGTTTCAATTAGGTTCAGGAACAGACCCCCTATTAGAGCGTGGACCATAGGGTCTGTGGGGTCCAACTCTCTCTCTCTCTCTCTCTCTCTCTCTCTCTCTCTCTCTCTCTCTGTACTAGTGCTTCTCCTTTTTCAGGTTCTCCTTTTCATCTTGCTTTTAATCCTTTTTCTTCTTTCTCTTTGTATCTTTCCTTTTCCCCCTCCGTTCTTCCCTGTTCCCTCCTGTTCCACCTTCACTATAACACTCCTCCTCCTCATCCACCTCCTCATGTCTCGCTCACGCCATACACTCTATGTTTTCTCTGCCGCCAAAACCTAATTACAGCCTTTGCTATTCTAATTAGTCGAGCACTAATGGGACCTCGCGGGAGACGATGAGAAGGTGGAGAGGATTTCAATTTCATCAAGACACTCGCTTGGCCTCTCCCTTCCTATTGTCTCGCTTCGTTCCCAGTCGTTACAGGTAAAGGAGGGAAAGGCAGAGCAGCAAGAGGTTAAGGGGTTCAGGTAAAGGAGGAATAGGTGAAGGAGTCCGCCAAAGAGGGGATCATTTCCAGAAGACGAATTTAACAAGAGGGAGAAACAATGGCAGAAGGGAGTGATCAGCTTCTCACTTCCCTTTTGTCTCACCTGTTCCAAGACGCTACAGGTAAAAGAGGCAAAGGTAGGCAATAGGTTAAGGAGTTCATTTTATGAGGACAAATTTAACAAGAGAGAGATTAAAAGAAACAATGGCAGAAATGAGTGGTCAGCCTCTCACTTCCCTTTTGTCTCACCTGTTGCTAGTTTCTACAGGTAAAAGAGGCAAAGGCAGGATAGCAATAGGTAAAGGAGTTCATTGTCAGAAGACGAATTTAACAAGAGGGAGATACAAAGAAACAATGGCAGTAGGGATTGATCAGCCTCTCACCTCCCTTTTGTCTCACCTGTTCCTAGATGCTACAGGTAAAAGAGGCAGAGGCGGGATAGCAATAGGTTAAGAAGCTCATTTTAAAAGGACGAATTTAACAAGAGGGAGATGAAAAGAAACAATGGCAGTAGGGATTGATCAGCCTCTCACCTCCCTTTTGTCTCACCTGTTCCTAGATGCTACAGGTAAAAGAGGAAGAGGCGGGAGAGTAATAGGTTAAGGTGTTCATTTTGAGAGGACGGATTTAGCAAGAGGAAGAGAGCTGAAAATATAAACAGGGAGAGAGAGGTCGAAAAGAACATGGAGAAAAATCAAGTCAGCAAATGATTGAAGTTAGGAAAGGAAATCAGACCAAAAATGCTTGTAATTAACAGACATTGAAAGAGGAAAGAACGAAAATTAAAAGCAAACATTTAATTCAAGTGAGAAATACATGTGTCAGTTCATTCTTTACGGTTATCTTACTTTTGTTTCTCCACGTCAAAACAAAAGGTTAGGAAAGGGAAAGAAATCAGATCAAAAATGCTTATAATTAATGGGCATTGAATGAGGAAAGACCGAAAATTAAAAGCATACATTTAATTCAGTTGCGAAATATATGTATCGGGTTTGACGTTTACCTTTGTCTCTTCACGAAAGAAAAGGAAATACGATAAAAAAAAAAATGCTTGCAATTAACGGGCATTGAAAGAGGAAAGACCGAAAATTAAAAGAAAACATTTAATTCAAGTTAGAAATACATGTATCAGTTCATTCTTTACGGTAATCTTACTTTTGTTTCTCCACGTCAAGAAAAGGTTAGGAAAGGGAACGAAATCAGACCCAAAATGGTTATAATTAATGGACACTAAATGAGGAAAGAACCAAAATTAAAAGCATACATTTAATTCAGTTGCGAAATATATGTATCTGGTTTGACGTTTACCTTTCTCTTCACGTGAGAAAAGGAAATAAGATTAAAAAAATGCTTGTAATTAACGGCCATTGAAAGAGGAAAGACCGAAAATTAAAAGCAAACATTTAATTCAAGTTAAAAATACATGTATCAGTTCATTCTTTACGATAATCTTATTTTTGTTTCTTCACGTCAACAAAAGGTTAGGAAAGGGAAAGAAATCAGACCCAAAATGTTTCTAATTAATGGACACTAAATGAGGAAAGAACCAAAATTAAAAGCATACATTTAATTCAGTTGCGAAATATATGTATCTGGTTTGACATTTACTTTTGTCTCTGCACGTAAAGAAAGGAAATAAAATGAAAAAAATGCTTGTAATTAACGGACATTGAAAGAGGAAAGGCCGAAAATTAAAAGCAAACGTTTCATTCAGGTGAGAAATACATGTATCAGTTTATTCTTTACGGTAATCTTTTGTTTCTCCACGTCAACAAAAGGTCAGGAAAGGGAAAGAAATCAGACCAAAAATGCTTATAATTAACGGACATTGAAAGAGGAAACAACGAAAATCAAAAGCAAACATTTAAATCAGGTGAGAAATACATGTATCTAGTTTGACATTTGCCTTTTTCTCTGCACTTAAGGGAAGGTAAACAGACCGAAAATCCTTCTAATTAACGGACATTTAATAAAGAAAACGAACAAAAAACCTAATCAAACCTTCCGTCCAGGTGACAAACAGGTATCAGTTTACTTTTAACGGTTACCTGCTTTTGTTCCTTCTCGTCAATAAAAAATTAAAAATAAGTCAGGGAAGGAAATCAGACCAAAAATGCTTGTAATTAACGAACCTTTAATAAAAAACAAACGAACGAAAAATGTAATCAGGCCAAAGTGATAAATTTATGTAGCCTACCGATTCCCTCTTACTGGTTCGACATATTTACTTTCGTCTCTCCAATTTTCTCTCCGCTGCTAACTTTTCCGCGCCGAGTTAAGTCTGATAACGAAACGTGTCTAAAAAATAAATCTTGCCTCCCCGTCCCTTTGCGCCCGCGTTGCAGCTGCCTTTCATCCGGGCTTTAAAGGTCGGCTCCTCAATCCCCGAACTCAGCGTGTTAGCAGCGGGATTTGCTCCTGAACAGCGTGAAGCGAGGGATCTGGACCGTGTGTTAGTGAAGCTCAGAAATGTTGTCTAAGTTGTAAATCGTCTAATCTCATTCCTTTGTTTATAGATACTTGGGGTTTCTTCTCGCCATCTAACTCGTTTTCTGCTATTCTCCTCAACCTATTGTATTGTATTGGTGATGGTCAGGTATGTTGTTTTAGTTTTAAATCGTCTAGTCTCATTCCTTTGTTTATATATACTTGGGGTTTCTTCTTGATATCTAACTCGTTTTTTGCCTTTCTCCTCAACCTACTGTAATGTACTGGTAATGGTCAGGTATGTTGTCTTAGTTTTAAATAGTCTAGTCTCACTCGTTTGTTTGTAAGGACTGAAGGTTTGTACTCGATATTCTAACTCATTTCTACTTTCTCCTATTCCTCTCGACGTAAGTATCCTCTTGTGTAAATGACGCTCAGAAATATTATCTTACTTTTTGCTTACTTATTTTTTTTAATTCCCTTGTCTTACTCCTTTGCACCATTGCCAAATTATCGTACTCAGAGCATAGTATTTGCCGGTTTCTGACGCATAACTATTGCCAAGAAACATCAGGATCTAACTCTTTTAACGATAACTATAAATGAGTTTCGTTATTGGAGCCCAGAAGACAGTTTTGGGGGTAGGAAGTCGGGAAATGTAAGCGGCTGAGTACGACAATCTGGCAACGTTACTCCTTTGTTTACATATACTAAAGCTTTTCTTCTCGATTTCTAACCACTTCCTACTATTCTCCTTAACTTAATGATCCTCTTGTATTAGTGATGTTCAGAAATAATGTCATACTTTTACATATCCTCGTCTTAGTCCTTATTTACCTCTACAAAAGCTTTACTTCTCAATATTCAAACTCTTTTCTACTAGTCTCCTCGACCTAACGATCCTCTTGTATTAATGACGCACAAGAATCCTCGTCTGATCCCTTCATTTACATATACTAAAGTTTCCATCGCGATAATCTTTTTTTTTTTTTAACGTTCTCCTCGACCTAAGGGTCCCCTCATTTATCTTCTTTGTGCTTTCCTCTCCTCCTCTCCCTCCTCCTCCTCTTCTTCCTTCCTCTCTCCTTCGTCACCACTTTCTCAACATTCTCCTCGGCATTATGATCTTACTACCAATCTACTTTATGTTTTCCTCTCCTTCTCCTCCTCCTCTTCTTCCTCCTTCCTCTCTCCTTCGTCCACCTCTTTCTTAACATTCTCCTCGGCATTATGATCGTCCTACAAATCTACTTTATGCTTTCCTCTCCTTCTCCTTCCCCTCCTTACCTCCCTCCTCCTTCACTTCCCCTTTCACTTATTATTCCCGTAGATGGTCTAGTCTAAAGGTTCTTCCCGGCAAGTATGCATAACTAACACAGCCATTAACGCTTCTCAGTATTCTGGCAACAAGTAATCAGAGCAAGTTTCAATACTATCTCCACACTGCACAGCGTGTTGGCCCGACGGCGTTAGGTTAGGTTAGGTTAGCGCCCACTCATGAACAGGGCCGGTTACGTTAGGTTTGATTAGGTTAGGTTAGGTTAGCGCGCACTCTTGAACGGGGCAGGTTACGTTAGGTTAGCTTAGGTTAGGTTAGCGCCCACTCTAGAACAGGCCAGATTACGTTAAGTTATATTAGGCTAGCTCCCACTTTTGAACAGGGCAGGTTGGGTTATTAAGTTAGATTAGGTTAGCGTCCACTCTTGAACAGGCCAGATTACGTTAAGTTATATTAGGCTAGCTCCCACTTTTGAACAGGGCAGGTTGGGTTAGTTTAAGTTAGATTAGGTTAGCGTCCACTCTTGAACAGGCCAGATTACGTTAAGTTATATTAGGCTAGCTCCCACTTTTGAACAGGGCAGGTTACGTTAAGTTAGGCTAAGTTAGGTTAGGGTAAGTTAGGTTAGGTCAGGTAAGGTTTGGCTGAACGTCGAAGGTAATTTTGAGCGGGAACAGCCCAGCGTTTTTACTCGGGGATCACTTAGCCGTCGAGAGATTGGGAATATGCCGCCCCCGCAGGTCCTCTACGTTACTCACAAAATCAATACAAGCATAACTTCTACGCTTGCAATTTGTGACACTCCAGCGTGGCGTTACGCGATAAAAAGGGATAATTTACGCAACGTTGGAGATCACCATCGCCGTTTGTTAATTCGTTGAACGCCCCCAAGCTCGATATATAGAAAACCATACATGTGACCTTTTTATTTTGATTTTTCGTTTGGATATTCAGCTTGGTTCATTCATTGGGACATTCAGAGGAGAGTATCAGGACACCTCTCCTCCTGAAATTGACCTCTCTTTTGGCCACTCCTCTCAACTCTTTTTATGGGAGCAGTGATTTTCGTTTTTTTTTTTACTATTTCCATTTTTTTGCCCTTGAGCTGTTTTCTTTACAGTAAAAAAAAAAAAAAACTACGCAATGAAGTGGAGAATTTTTTACTATTATTTCCTGTTTTGTTTTTTTGCCCTTGAGCTGTTTCCTTTACTGTAAAAAAAACTAGACGATGATAAGAATATTTTTTTACTATTTCCTTTTTTTTTTTTTTGCCCTTGAGCTGTTTTCTTTCCTGTAAAAAAAAAAAAAAACACGATGAAAAGGAGAATTTACACAACGCTGGATTGATTTGTATGTTTGTTAATTTACTGAACGCTCCCGAAGTCGATAAACAGGAAACCATATAAGCGACCTTTTTTTTCACCTCGTAGTGCTGCACAATAAAAAGGAAAAAAAAAAGAAAAAGGACAAGGTTGGGGATTACGCTGTCAATGTGTACGTTCGTTAATTCGCTGAACGCTCTCTTAACTCATTTAACACCTGCCCATACATGCAATCTCTCTTTTTTTGCTATTTTTTCCCTGTCTGGTGCTGCGCGATGCAAAAGATAAATTTACACAGCGCCAGATTTTCAGGCGATCGATTGGCGGCGAGGGAGGGTGTGTGCTTTAGCGGTGCACATGTTGACGGGTTCCAGCGAGAGACTTTATTATTGGATTTCACTTCTAATCAATGACAGTAATGACAAATGACGACAATAATAACCATCATATCGTTATTAGTTTTGCATTTATTATTACCATTATCATATTTTTATTAGAGTACTCAGCACATTGTATTTTCCGCTGTCTGACCCAATATTATCGTAAAAAAAACATCGAAAAGTTACCAATGCATCAGTTTGTTAGCATTTGTATCAGGGTTTTATGTCGATGATTTGGAACATCAGTTAAATCTACGCTCTTCACACACCTGATTTTACTTACTCTTAAGTCGTTGAAATCTTATTGGCAGCAATTAGGAAAGACAATTGGTGGGAATGTAGAAAAAGAACTGCAGAAAATGGAAGAAAACTGCAAAGTACACAACCAATTAGGAAGAAAACGGAAGAAAAATTAAGAAAATTGAGAAAAACGGCAGAAAACACAATTAGGAAAGGAAAAAATGGAGAAAAAAAAAACCCAACAGAGTATACAATCAAGAGAGAGAAAATATAAAACAAAAAAACTGCAGTATATACACAATCAAGTAAGAAGAAAACTAAAGAAAATGGGAGAAAACTGCAAAATACACAAACACGTAGGAAGAAAATGGAAAAAAATGAAGAAAATTGAGAAAAACGTCAGAAAACACAATTAGGAAAGGAAAAAACTGGAGAAAATGAAAAAAAAACATCAGAGTATACAATCAAGTGGGAGAAAAATAAAATAAATAAACTGCAGTATATACACAATCAAGTAAGAAGAAAACTAAAGAAAACTGCATAATACACAATCAAGTAGGAAGAAAACTGAAGAAAAATCAAGAAAATTGAGAAAAACGGCAGAAAACACAATTAGGAAAGGGAAAAACTGGAGAAAATGAAAAAAAAAACTTCAGAGTATACAATCAAGTGAGAGAAAAACTAAAACTAAAAAAACTGCAGCATAAACATAATCAGGTAAGAAGAACACTAAAGAAAATGGAAGAAAAACTGCAAAATACACAAACAAGTAGGGAAAAAAAACGGAAGAAAAAATAAAGAAAACTGAGAAAAACGGCAAAAAACAATTAGGAAAGGAAAAAATGGAGAAAATGAAAAAAAACCTTCAGACTATACAATCAAGTAAGAGAAAAACTGCAGTATATACACAATCAAGTAAGAAGAAAACTAAAGAAAATGGAAGAAAAACTGCAAAATACACAAACAAGTAGGAAGAAAACGGAAAAAAATGAAGAAAATTGAGAAAAACGGGAGAAAATACAATAAGGAAAGGAAAAAATTGGAGAAAATGGAAAAAAAAAATTCAGAGTATACAATCAAGTGAGAAAAACAAACAAAAAAACTGCAGTACACAAACAGTATAAAAAAATACTAGAGAAAATGGAAGAAAATATGCACCGTTCTTAATCAAGTAAAAAGAAAACCAAAGACAATCAAAGAAACCTACAACGTACAATCGAATACTCTTGTGCCACTTCTAACGCCACAAAAGGTATGCAGTTTACCCAACACTCACCCCGTCCACGCCGACCCTTCCTGCCCGGTTCACCTTTCCCCTCACTCACGTACCTGTGGGAGGAAAGAAAGGTGTCGATTAAAGGTGAAACACAATATAAATAAAAATATCTGTGGGATTCTCAAAAGAGCTTCGAGGGAGAGAGATATATTGATAGATAGGTGGACAGATAGATAGATATACAGAGTTAAATAAATAGATAGATGGAGAGAGAGAGAGAGAGAGAGAGAGAAAAGGAAAAATCGTGTCCTTGCAGAGTCAGAGAATATTATCACGATCAGTCGACGGCCTCGGAAATAATGAAATGAAAAAGTAAATAAACGTGTATGAATTAATTTGAAACGGTGCATAAGGCTCAGTGAATGTGTGTGTGGATGTAGAGGGGGTGGGGGGAAGACTTGGGGTAGGGTTGGGGGGGAGGGGTGGCGGTAAAAGTGTTTTGGGAGGGGGTGGGGGTTAGGGAGGGGATCCTAAAAATATATAAATGTAAGCACAATAAACGCCTCCTTTCGCCCTAATAATGAATAAAATTACAATCAATACATATATTAGTGACAGCAATGACCCGTTTACGCTTAAAGTAGTTTTAGATAATGAATTTAATTGGAATGATTTTATTGTACGCGAACACAAGAACGGAATTCATTAAGGCCGTTATGAAGGTTTAATGTACACGGCTTTCCGGCGACACCCAACGACGATACCTTTTTCATGGCGCTGTTTTCCGCTCATCAGTACTCGTCAATTAGTCTTGTTTAGCATAACGCTGATAATGATGGCGACAATAATGATAGCAACACGAACAATGACGACAACAATAATACTCACTCATATCATTCTTAGTTTTGTTCATGATCATATTTTCTTGATTGACATAACGGTGGTAATGATGAAGACAGTAGTATCACTAACAATAATGACGACAATAATAACCACCATATCATCATAATTTTGCCTGGTTTATTATTATCATCATCGTG
This sequence comes from Eriocheir sinensis, assembly GCF_024679095.1. Taxonomy (NCBI): domain Eukaryota; kingdom Metazoa; phylum Arthropoda; class Malacostraca; order Decapoda; family Varunidae; genus Eriocheir; species Eriocheir sinensis. The sequence goes on along the minus strand of NC_066546.1, from coordinate 5,746,909 downwards.
TTAGTCTATATTGACAAAATGGTGATAATGATGATAACAATAACGACATCAATAACAATAGTGATGATAATTACATTAAAATAACAATTACATGATTATCATTTTTGCTTTTATTATCATGACTCATATTTTTATTATCAGCATCTTTATTGGTCCAGAGATCATTACTATAAGTTTCGTCATTAAATAATCATTACGCCTCCATGGTCTAGTGGTTAGCGTCCCTAGCTGCGAATCCGCGGGTTCGGGTTCGAATCCCGGCCCAGTCAGTCGGCGTGCAGCTCACCAGCTATTCATCCTCTCTTCCGAGCTGGTCAGTAAATGGGCACCTGGGGAAACCTTGGGAAGGTAGACTGTGGCGGCCTGGATGTCACACTGGCCCTGTGTCACGAGGTAATGGGTTCTTCCCAACACAGGCTCAGGGCCCAATGCGATGGAGATGAGCACCGCGGCCACGCGCAGCTATAGCGTATGTACCCAATTTTACCTTTACTATGGACTGACAAAATGTAGTTCACAAAATTCAACCTTCGGTGAATATCGCAAGCCTCGTCTTTAGCCTGAGATGGATTAGCGACTGAAGTCTTTAAAATAAAACTCTCGATTCAGCGTGTCTTTTAATACTTACCCTGAATGGCTTATCTTGCTTAAACACGTGCCATAAAAAGGAGTTTCTTCAGAAGTCAACCCAACCAAGAAAAATCGCAAATGAGTGTTTGGTAACTCGCAGCTGCCTGGCGCGCGGCTTTTACTAAGACTTTTTCATCACAACGTGAGTGAGTCTTCGCTAATGACCCCGGCGCCCAGACCCTGAAATAATACGAGTCCTGTGTAGTATCAGGGAGCACCGATACGGCTACAGAACGATGAATAAAAGCCAGAAAAAATCAAAGCGCTGTGTTCTCGATGTATCCTTATTTGACAACCTGGCGTGGTGCGCAGACCCTGAAATGGTACTTAGTCTGTGTGTATCTGGGAACGCCGATACCGCTAAAGAACGAGGAGTAACAGCCCGAAAAATGAAAGCGTTGAGTCACATCCGCCTGTGTTCTTGACTGTATCCCAATTTGACAAGCTGGCGCGGTGCACAGACCCTAAAATGCTACATCTTTTCTGTGAACGCCGCAAAAATTAAAGCGTTGAGTCAGGTCCAAGTCCCCGCGCTGTGTTCTCGCCTGCGACCCTGTTTCGCAAGCTGGCGCGGAATAGTTAAGGCAACGAGAAGCAATAACAATCCCTGAAGGTGTCTGCCGCGCGGCCCTCCCAGGCAAAATGACGCCCGGCCCTGATTCCAGATTTCCTGACAACACAAAGGCCCCCGCGCTGCCAGGACGCCGAGCAATGAAGGAAAACTGTTAGTGAAAGGATTGACTGATGTACTCATTGCGCCGGCTCCATGTTCTTTGTGTCCTTTCAGATAGACAGACAGATAGATAGGCAGACAGGCAGACACACACACACACACACACACACACACACACACACACACACACACACACACACACACACACACACACACACACATAGGCAGACAGGCAGACAGACACACACACACACACACACACACACACACACACACACACACACACACACACACACACACATAGGCAGACAGACAGACAGATAGAGAGATAGGCAGACAGACAGACAGGCAGACAGACAAAGACATACACACACACACACACACACACACACACACACACACACACACACACACACACACACACACACCATCATCATCATCATCTTCATGGATTAGGGAGTAGACAAAGATAAATGGTATTCTAACGATGGCTAAGATTAAGAAATGAACTTAGGACGGCCATAGAATGAGTAAAACTAATGACAGACGGCTAAATAAAGAAACAGTGGCGACTCAGGAATTGTAGAAGGCAGGACAGATAGAGAACCAGGTGGAGAGATGAGAAGCATTTGAAGGAGCAGGATGAAGTGCATTAACATCACAGAGAGGAGGTGGAGGATACTGGGAAAGACCTTTGTCCTGCCGAAGATGGCTAAGCACTGGACTTTTCAAATTTTAGTCAAGTCAAGCTTATTCCAGTCCTTTCTGTTGCCCATTTTAATATATTCTTTTCCATTCCAATCAATTCACCCATTTCAAAGTGTCGCCCATTTTTGCCAATTCCCAATCAAAGTTAATTAATACACAATTTTTTGGTGTTTTATGATGATGGGGTGATGAAAATTCCGAACAAAACAAAAAACAGAGAAGGCAATAGTTACTCAGAAGCATTTGCCGGAACATGATTTACCGCACCGATATCAAAGAAATAAGACTCTAAGTCTAATGGTTGTTTTTGATGCTGCTTATAATGATGACGATGCTGCTGCTGCTGCTGCTGATGATGATCCTGACAATTCCCGCCCCCCCAAAAAAAATACAAACACACACACACACACAAAAAAAAAAATACACATACTCACACAGCAACAAACAAAACAGAAAACTCAGACAGACATCAATAACCCCCTTGAAACACGATAATCGCATTAGTAACAAAATATAAAAGAAGAGAAAGAGAGAAAGAGGCGAAGGCAATGAAAACTATTACCCCCAGCGCTCTAGAGTTCATTGTTGGGTATTTCATGCAGCATTAACCGCTTAGCCCCGGAGGTAATCGTTGGGTGGAGAGTAATGACAGAGTAACGCGAGCCATAAATTGAAGTTTTACAGACTTAAAGGGCGAAACATGGATATATCAACGCGGCGGCCATTCCCGTTGTAGCTGTCTATGTAGAGGGAGGGTTAGTGTTTTTATGGGATGTAATGTTAGGTGTTGAAATTGTGTAGGTGTGGCCTGGTGTGGGTGGGTGTCTCTAAGGGAATGTGTTATGCGTGATCACTATTTTTTTACTTGCATTTTGAAGTCTGGAGTTAAAATGTCATTGTTTTATACCACGGAAAGCTGTGTGTGGAAAATGTGTGTGGGTGTAGGTGGGTGTCTCCAAGGGAATGTGTTATCCATGATCACTATTTTTTTACTTGGATTTTGAAGTCTGGAGCTAAAAGGTTATTGTTTTATGCCACGGAAAGCTGTGTGTGGAAAATGTGTGTGGGTGTGGGTGGGTGTCTAGGTTATTGTTTTATGCCACGGAAAGCTGTGTGTGGAAAATGTGTGTGGGTGTGGGTGGGTGTCAAGGGATGTCTATAATGTGTGATATCGAATTTTTGAAAGACTTTAATTTTGAAGTTTTTGTGTTTATGTAATGTAATGTTATGTTGAATGTGTGTGTGTGTGTGTGTGTGTGTGTGTGTGTGTGTGTGTGTGTGTGTGTGTGTGTGTGTGTGTGTGTGTGTGTGTGTGTGTGTGTGTGTGTCTTAGGAAATGCATAATGTGTGATATCTATTTTATTCAGACTTGGATTTGGATGTTTGGAGCTAAAATGTTATAGTATTTATGCCATGTAATGTTACGTATGTGTTCAAAATGTGCATGTGTGTGTATGTGTGGGTGGGTGGGTGTGTCTCTAAAGTACTGTATTACGAGTTTGCATCATCATTATTTATTTGAGACTTGGATTTTGAATTCTGGAGCTAAGATATTATTGTATTTATGTAATGTAATGTTATGTTAAATATCTGTGGGTGGCTGTGTCTCTAAGGGAATGTATAATGTGTGATATCTATTTTTAACGACTTGGATTTGAAAGTCTGGAGCTAAAATGTTATTGTTTTTATGCCATGTAATGTTACGTATGTGTTGAAAATGTGTGAATGTGAGTGTATGTGTATGTGTGTGTGTGTGGGGGGGGGGGGGTATTTTGAGTGTTTTATATTTTCAAAGACTTGGATTTTGAAGTCTGGAGTTAAAATGTTATTGTTTTTATGCCATGTAATGTTACGTGTTGAAAATGTGTGAATGTGAGTGTATGTGTATGTGTGTGTGTGTGGGGGGGGGGGGGAATGGGGATGTATTTTGAGTGATTTATATTTTCAAAGACTTGGATTTTGAAGTCTGGAGCTAAAATGTTATTGTTTTTATGCCATGTGATGTTACGTATGTGTTGAAAATGTGTGAATGTGAGTGTATGTGTATGTGGGGGGGGGGGGTTGTATTATGAGTGATTTATTTTTTCAAAGACTTGGATTTTGAAGTCTGGAGTTAAAATGTTATTGTTTTTATGCGATGTAATGTTACGTATGTGTTGAAAATGCGTGAATCTGAGTGTATGTGTGTGTATGTGTGTGTGTGTGGGGGGGGGGGGAATGTATTATGAGTGATTTATTTTTTCAAAGACTTGGATTTTGAAGTCTAGAGCTCAAACGTTAACGGACAGTCCGAAATGAATATGTAAAGTAACGTAATGGCATATAAGCTACTTTCATTTATCTTCCTTTGGCAGCGCGGAATATTTGGAGCGCTGGACTTTTCAAATTTTAGTCAAGTCAAGCTGATTCCAGGCCTCCATTTTGCCCATATTAATTTATTCTTATTTCATTTCAATCAGTTCACCCATTGCAAACTGTCGCCCATTTTTGCCAATTCCCAATCAAAGTTAATTAATCAAAGTTCTTTTCCTCCAAATCTTTTCCATTCCAATTAAGTGTAACTCATTTTTAATACTCTTTCGTCCATTCTATTAAATTATTTTCCGTTTGCGTCGAGACCAGGCCTTTTCAGTCTTATTTTTCCTATTTTTGACATTCTGTAATCAATTTAATTTATTCTAATACTTTTTCCCCATTTTATTCATCTCTTTTTCCATTCCAACAAGTCCAGCTCATTTCAGCCCTCTTTTGCCCACTTTAACCGATTCTTCTCCGTTCTAATCAAATCCACCCCAAGGCAATCCGGTCCATTCTAGTTTCTTCTTTTTCATCATGTCAGTCCAGTCCTTTGTAGTCTCATCTTTTCCATTTCAGTAACGTCACCTCACTTCCGTCTTATGCTACCCACTTCAACCAATTCTTTTCCCTTTTAATCAGGTTCGTCCACGGCCAGCCCCAGTCCATTCGAGTTTCTTCTTTTTCATCATGTCAGTCCAGTCCATTGTAGTCTCATCTTTTCCATTTCAGTAACGTCACCTCACTTCCGTCTTATGTTACCCACTTCAGCCAATTCTTTTCCCTTTTAATCAGGTTTGGACCAGGCCAGCCCCAGTCCATTTTAGTTTCTTCTTTTCCACCATGTCAGTACAGTCCATTCTAGTCTCATCTTTTCCATTTCAGTAACGTCACCTCATTTCCGTCTTATGCTACCCACTTCAATCAATTCTTTTCCCTTTTAATCAGGTTCGTCCACGGCCAGCCACAGTCCATTCTAGTCTAGTTAAGGGGCTATTATACTGGGCAAATTTTCCGTGGATCTTCAGTCAAACCACGATTTCCGCTGGCGTGGTTCTCCTATTTCCGTGGTTTTCTGACGGTATTACTCACCATCAGCAGCATCAGCAATAACAAGAAACAAATGAGAACCACGCCAGCGGAAATCGTGGTTTGACTGAAGATCCACGGAAAATTTGCCCAGTGTAACAGCCCCTTTAGGTCCGCTTAGCACGGGAGTCAAAAACGTCGCGCCGCTCCGCCCACCAGAGGTCACCACGAGTCGCCCCGCCGCTCCTTATCTATGCAAATACAACACCGCTCTCTCGAGGTCTTGCAAACAGCGGGGAAACTACACGTGATACACACTGGATGATATATTTTCTGGAGGCTCCTTTCGCTCTCTTTTCGGGGTCTCTTTTTCTTTTCCTCTGCCTCATTCTCGTTTTTATTTTTGTTCTCTTTTCACCTCCTTGTTTTCCTCGTCGTTGCTCGACTTCTACTCCTCCTCCTGTTATTCGCTCTCTCTTCCTTGCTTTCTTTTCTCCTTTTCGTCCTTTTTGATGCGTCTTTTCCTTTGTCTTATTCTCCTTTTCGTTCTTGTTTTCATTTCATTTGTTTTTTCTTTCGTCGTTGTCTTCTTCCTCCTATTTCTTCCCCTGTTACTCCCTCTTTCTTGTTTTCATTTTCGTTCTCTTTTCCTTTCCTTGTTCTCCTCTCCCTACTTCTTCACTTGTTCCTCCCTCGCTTTCGTTTTCATTTCCTTTCGTTTTTCCTGTCCTTGTCCTCCTCGTGATCGTCCTCCTCCTCCTGGTTCTCCTTCTGTCTCCCTTGCTTTCTTTCCTCCTTCTCGTCCTTTTTGATGCGTCGTTTCCTTTGTCTCATTCTCCTTTTCGTTCTTGTTTTCATTTCGTTTTATTTTATTTGCGTCGTTCTTCTCCTCGTCGTTGTCTTCTTCCTCCTACTTCTTTCCCTGTTTCTCCCTCTTTCTTGTTTTCATTTTCGTTCTCTTTTCCTTTCCTTGTTCTCCTCTCCCTACTTCTTCCCCTGTTTCTCCCTCTTTCTTGTTTTCATTTTCGTTCTCTTTTCCTTTCCTTGTTCTCCTCTCCCTACTTCTTCCCCTGTTTCTCCCTCTTTCTTGTTTTCATTTTCGTTCTCTTTTCCTCTCCTTGTTCTCCTCTCCCTACTTCTTCACCTGTTCCTCCCTCGCTTTCGTTTTCATTTCATTTCGCTTTTCCTGTCCTCGTCCTCCTCCTCCTCCTCCTGGTTCTCCTTCTGTTTTCCTAGCTCTTTTTTCCCCTTTTCCAGACCACTGTATCACCCCTTTTAATGTCTTTTCCACTGACTCGATCTTCTTTTCATTTTCGTTCTCTTTTCTTATCTTTGTCCGCCTTTTCCTCCTCTCCGTCATCCTCCTCCTCCTTTTCCTGTTTCGTCTTCTCCCTACTTTTCCTGACCACTGCATTGCCCTTTTTCGGTGGCTTTCTCGTTTTCATTCTCGTGTTTGTTCCCTTTTCCTCTCTTGTCCTCCTCGTCGTCAGCCTCCTCCTGCTCCTCCTCCTGTTTCTCCCTCTCCCTCTCACTTTCATTTTTCCTCCTTTTCCTGACCAGTGCATTGTCTTTTTCGGTGTTTTTCTCGTGTTTGTTCCCTTTTCCTCTCTTGTCCTCCTCGTCGTCAGCCTCCTCCTGCTCCTCCTCCTGTTTCTCCCTCTCCCTCTCACTTTCATTTTTCCTCCTTTTCCTGACCAGTGCATTGTCTTTTTCGGTGATTTTCTCGTGTTTGTTCCCTTTTCCTCTCTTGTCCTCCTCGTCGTCAGCCTCCTCCTACTCCTTCTGTTTTTCCCTCTCTCTCACTTTAATTTTTCCTCCTTTTCCTAACCAGTGCATTGTCTTTTTCGGTGTTTGTCTCGTGTTTGTTCCCTTTTCCTCTCTTGTTCTCCTCGTCGTCCACCTCCTCCTGTTTCTCCCTCTCTCTCACTTTCATTTTTTCTCCTTTTCAAGACCAGTGTGCCGTCCTCTCTTCCTCCTCCCCACCTTTCACACCCCATCAATCCTTCCTTCCTCTCACCATCATTACTTCATCTGTGGTCACTTCACTCCTCCCCAAGCCTTGCCCTTTTGTCCTTCCTTTTTCTCCTGCATCCTTTTTTTTCTTCTAGTTGTGTTTGTGTTTTATGCAGGGTTTTGCTCCTCGTGTCCTGTCTTCCTATCTTTATTTTTCTCTTTTTTTTTTGTTCCATTTTTTATTATTCTTTTGCCCCTGTTTTCTTTTCTTTTTTTGCCTTCTTTCTTTTCTTCTAGTTTCATGTTTACGTTTTTTTTAATACTTTGTCCTCCGTTTCCTACCCACCTTACTTTTTTATAACCATTTTTTCTTCTATTTTTTTTGTTAACTTTATATTCTTGTACCCCATTTCCTATTCCTTCTTTTATTTGCCTCTTTCTTCTGCTTTAGATTTGTTTCCTTTTATTTATTCATTTTTATTTATTTATCTCTTTTACAGCAAAGGGAGCAACTCAAGGGCCCCCCCCCAAAAAAAGGAAACAATAATGAAAAAAATCCCGCTACTCACTGCTCCCACCTTTATCTCCCCTTCCCTAACTCCTATATTTGTATGCTTTCTTTTCTTCTAAGATTTTTTTGTATTTACGTTTATGCCTTTGTCCTTCGTTTACTACCTCCCTACTGTTCTCCTTTTGCTTCTTTTATTCTGGGGTTTCTTGAATTTACGTTAATGGTTTTGTCCCCGCACTCAGCCTTCATGCTTTTTTTTCTGCTTCCTTCATTTTTGGTTTGTTTTTGTTTATGTTATACTCTGGTCTCCCCGTTCCCAACTTGACCATCTTTATTTTTTTCCTTTTTTTTTACTTTCTTCCCTTTTTTTTACCATACCCATTTTTTTCTGCTTCCTTCATTTTTGGTTTGTTTTTGTTTATGTTACACTTTGGTCCCACCGTTCCCAACTTGACCATCTTTATTTTTTTCCTTTTTTTATTTTCTTCCCTTTTTTTTACCTTACCCATTTTTTTTTTGGTCCCTTCATTTTTGGTTTGTTTTTGTTTATGTTATACTTTGGTCCCCCCGTTCCCAACTTGACCATCTTTATTTTTTCCTTTTTTTATTTTCTTCCCTTTTTTACCATACCCCTTTTTTTTTTGCTTCCTTCATTTCTTTTTATTTTGTTTTGTTTATGTTATACTTTGGTCCCCCCGTTTCCAACCTCACCATCTTTATTTTTTTCCTTCTTTCTTTTCTTCCCTTTTTTTAACCATACCCCTTTTTTTTCCTTCCTTCATTTCTTTTTATTCTGTTTTGTTTACGGTACACTTTGGACCCCCGTTTCCAACCTCACCACCTTTGTTTTCTTTCCTTCTTTCTTTTCTTCCCTTTTTTTTTACCCTTCGCCTGTCCCGCCTCCTTAAGTTTTTTCCTCCTTTCCCCTTCCTTCTCTTTGCCGCAGCGTGGGATATATTTTTTTTCCTCCATGTTTTCTGCACACACCTTCCTTCCTCCTTCCCTCTTCCCTTCATTCTTGCATCTGTCCACCACGCCTCAGAACTTTTTTCCATGTCCCGCCTCCCCACTTCTCTTCCTCCTTGCCCTACTTCCTTCCTAACTTCTAAACTTCCTTCCCCTTTCCTCCACTTCCATTATTCCTCCCTTCCCTTCCTTTCTTCCCTCCTTCCCTTCCTTCCTTGCTTCTTCCTCATATTCCTTTCTAACTTCTCCCTTCCTTTCCCCTTCTCCCCTTTCTTTCCCCCTTGCTCCCCTTCCTTCTTTCCTTCCTTCCCCTTCTTCCCTTCCTTCTTTCCTTCCATCCCCTTCTTCCCTTCCTCCCCTTCTTTCCCTCTTGCTCCCCTTCCTTCTTTCCTTCCTTCCCCTTCTTCCCTTCCTTTTCCTTCCCCCTTCTTCCCTTCCTCCCCTTCTTTCCCCCTTGCTCCCCTTCCTTCTTTCCTTCCTTCCCCTTCTTCCCTTCCTCCCCTTCTTTCTCCCTTGCTCCCCTTCCTTCTTTCCTCCCTTCCTCCCCTTCTTTCTCCCTTGCTCCCCTTCCTTCTTTCCTCCCTTCCTCCCCTTCTTTCCCCCTTGCTCCCCTTCCTTCTTTCCTTCCTTCCCCTTCTTCCCTTCCTCTCCCCCTTGCTCCCTTTCCTTCTTCCCTTCATTCCCCTTCTTCCCTTCCTCTCCCCCTTGCCCCCTTTCTCTCCCCCTTGCTCCCTTTCCTTCTTTCCTTCTTCCTTCCTTCCTCCCCTTGCCCTCTTTCTCTCCCCTTGCTCCCTTTCCTTCTTCCCTTCCTCTCCCCTTGTCCCCTTTCTCTCCCCTTGCTCCCTTCTTCTTCCTTCATTCCTTTCTTCCTTCCTCTCCCCCTTGCCCCCTTTCTCTCCCCCTTGCTCCCTTTCCTTCTTTCCTTCATTCCCTTTCTTCCCTTCCTATCTCCCTTGCTCCCCTTCTTTCTCCCTTGCTCCCCTCCCTTCTTTCCTTCCTTCCCCTTCTTCCCTTCCTCTTCCCCTTGCCCCCTTTCTATCCCCCTTGCCCCTTTTCTCTCCCCTTTGCCCCTTTCTCTCCCCCTTGCCCCCTTTCTCTCCCCCTTGCTCCCTTTCCTTCTTTCCTTCATTCCCCTTCTTCCCTTCCTATCCCCCTTGCTCCTCTTCTTTCCCTCTTGCATCTCTTCCTTCTTTCCTTCCTCCCTCCCTCCTCCCGTCTCTTTCCCACCATGCCATAGAAAAGATTCAGCCCCCTCGACCCTTATGTTCCTTCGTGTAAAGTATGTTAATTTTCGCTTCGCGTGTACAAACGTAAAAAGAAGGCGCCTTTCATGTCCCCGCGCGTTTCAGGGACTCTGCACTCCCACATTACAGCGGCATAATTATGTGTATGAAAGCAGATGCGAAAGAGACGTGGGTTCGTGTGTGTGTGTGTGTGTGTGTGTGTGTGTGTGTGTGTGTGTGTGTGTGTGTGTGTGTTATTCTCTTTAATATATGAAAAAAAATAATAGAGGCAAGCAAAATGATGTTAAAAAAGACCATATGTATTCGTCCACAATGTCAAGGTTAGTTTTTTTTTGTGATGAATTATAACGGAGAGAGAGAGAGAGAGAGAGAGAGCAAAACCAAAGTAACTCATGATGAAATTACAATGCAAATACCAATTACACACACCCGTGATCTCATAGTAGTTAGCATATAAAACAACACACACACACACACACACACACACACACACACACACACACACACACACACACGAACACACGAAAAAGGGGATTAAAACACACACTCAACAATACTATAAAAGTTAGCAAATAAAAATAAAAGGGAATTAACTCTCTATCTTTCTTCATCTTCTTCTTTTTCTTCTTCTTCTTCTTCTTCTTCTTCAAAACATTCACTCAGCGATCCTATAGATTCGTGAAGGAGTAAGGGAAAGGAGAGAAACATTGATTTTTTAAGGAGAATGAAATGGATAGGAAAGAAGAAGGAAGGAAAGAAGGAAGGAAGTATAAAGATGAAGGGGGGCGAAGAGCGAAGAGGGAAGGATTTGTAGATGATAACTGAGAGGAAGAAAAGGAGAAAGGAAGATGAGAAATGAAAAAAAGAAAAAAAGAAAATTGATAAAGTATGGAAGTTAGAAAATTAGATAAACAAAAAAAAAATAAACAAGGAAACAAAAACACCAACTCAACGATCCTTTATCAGAGTAAGCAAATTAAAACACACACACACACACACACACACACACACACACACACACACACACACACACACAAGACAGAGGATCGACCCCACTCTCCCCCTTTAAAAAAACGCCGAATGCCCTCCCGGTAATATATTTTCGCCGAAGCAGCAGAGTAAAAAGACATTCCAGAAACGGCGCCGAGGACAAGGGAGATGCGTCTTCTATGCGTTCCCGGGGCTGCTGAAGGAGCGTCGAACGAGGACCATAAATATGCCAACCGCCAGGGGAACAAGATACGAAAGAGAGAGAGAGAGCGCGCAAAGATAAAGTGGTAAGATTAATGCATTTTCTTCCTCGTAAATAGAGAAAATAAAGTAGATAAATAAAAGTTAAGTAAAATATTAGACAAAAAAAAGTAAAATAAAGTTGATAGCAGAGATAAGATAGATAGATAGATAGATAGAAAGACAGAGAGAGAGAGAGAGAGAATAACGTTATAAAAATCCTAAAATATTCTGCTTTAAGGCCAAGCGGCCATGAATGTTGCGTTAAGGGCGTTCAAGGTTCACGAGAAAGTCTTTTAAGAACCTGCTTTTTTTTCTTCTGGGCCACAAGTTTATGACGTGTTCTAAAGTGCTTCTCTTTTCTGTATACATGTTCAAGACTTGGTGATCGGAGCGGTTTAGGGGCCTTCCTATGCATGTTAGAACACGTTTTGCACCTTCCAACTTCTGTACAACCTTTCTTTTCCTTCTTCTTTCATTTATTTTGTTTTGCTATTTCTTTTCATTTCTTCTTTTGTCATTTTCTTCCTTTTTTTGTACTTTCTTTTCTCTTTGTTAACAGTTTTTTTTTTCATTCCTCTCAAGCACTTCTCTTCTCCCCATTTCTTTGTCCTTCCCTCTTCCTCATCTTTTCTTTGTTTCTTTTTTGCTATTGTTCTTTTTTCTGCCTTTCTTTTCCCCTCCTTCATCTTTGTTTACACTCTTATTATACCTCTCTTTTTTGTCTATCGCATCTATTTGTTTTTCCCTCTTCCTTATTTTCTTCTTGCCTCTTTTCTGCATTTATTCCTCTTTTTCTGCTTGTCTTGTTTTTTTTCCCTACTCTGTTTCTAGCCTTCCACCTCTCTCTCTCTTCTTCCACCTCTCTCCTCCTCATCTATTAGTGACTAGTCCTTCCTTTTGCCTTATCTTTTCTTTCCTTTCTCTTCTGCTCTCCCTCCTCTCCTTCGCTTATTTGCTTTTCCCAGCTCTTTCCTTATTCATGTTATCTTGTTCATTCTTCCTCCTTTTTATCCGTTTTCTCCCTCTGTTCCCTCCTCTCCTTAAGCTATTTTTCTTGTTTCATGACGTCGAATCAATTCCTTCTGCTCTCTCTCCTCTCCTACGCTTTCTCGCTTTTCACAGCCCTTTCCTTATTCGTGTTATCGTGTTCTTTCTTCCTCCTTTTTATCCGTGTTTTCCCTCTGTTCCCTCCTTTCCTTAAGCTATTTTTACTATTTTTCTTGTTTCATGACGTCCAATCTATTCCTTATGCTCTCCCTCCTCTCCTATGCTTTCTCGCTTTTCCCATCTCTTTCCTTATTCATGTTATCTTGTTCTCCCTTCCTCCTTTTTGTCCGTGTTCTCCCTCTGTTCCCTCCTCTCCGTAAGCTATTTTTCTTGTTTCATTACGTCGAATCTATTCCTTCTGTTCTCCCTCCTCTCCTACGCTTTCTTGTTTTTCCAGCTCTTTCCTTATTCGTGTTATCTTGTTCTTCCTTCCTCCTTTTTATCCGTGTTCTCCCTCTGTTCCCTCCTCTCCTTAAGCTATTTTTCTTGTTTCATGACGTCGAATCAATTCCTTCTGCTCTCTCTCCTCTCCTACGCTTTCTTGCTCTTCCCAGCTCTTTCCTTATTCGTGTTATCGTGTTCATTCTTCCTCCTTTTTATCCTTGTTTTCTCTGTTCCCTCCTTTCCTTTAAGCTATTTTTCTTGTTTCATGACCTCGAATCTATTCCTTCTGCTTTCCCTCCTCTCCTACTCTTTCTCGCTTTTCCCATCTCTTTCCTTATTCATGTTATCTTGTTCTCCCTTCCTCCTTTTTATCCGTGTTCTCCCTCTGTTCCCTCCTCTCCGTAAGCTATTTTTCTTGTTTCATTACGTCGAATCTATTCCTTCTGTTCTCCCTCCTCTCCTACGCTTTCTTGTTTTTCCAGCTCTTTCCTTATTCGTGTTATCTTGTTCTCCCTTCCTCCTTTTTATCCGTGTTCTCCCTCTGTTCCCTCCTCTCCGTAAGCTATTTTTCTTGTTTCATTACGTCGAATCTATTCCTTCTGTTCTCCCTCCTCTCCTACGCTTTCTTGTTTTTCCAGCTCTTTCCTTATTCGTGTTATCTTGTTCTCCCTTCCTCCTTTTCATCCGCGTTCTCTCTATTCCCTCCTTTCCTTAAGCTATTTCTCTAGTTTCATGACCGCGAATCTCTTCCTTCTCATTATACTTTTTTTCCTCTCCGTTATTTGGAAGAGTAGGAGGAGGAGGAGGATGAGAAGACAACAGAGAAGGGTGATGATGATGATGATGATGATGATGATGATGAGAAGGAGGAGGAGGAAGAGTAAGCCACTAATACAACCACAATTTCCTCCTCCTCTTCTCCTCCTCCTCCTCCTCCTCCTCCCCCACCGCGGTTTTAATGTACAGAGGTGAAGGGGAGGCCATATTACATCTATTTATTTATTCATGTATTCGTGTTTATCGCTGCTTATCCAGAGGGAGAGCAAATGTTGATAAATAATGATATGATTTCTGGCTTTGGGATGGCGGCCGACGAGACACGTGTTATTTTATTATATATTAAGTACATGGAGATTATTGTTTTATGCTTCCTTTATTTTTTTAGGTTTATGGCTTTGTCCTCGTACTCAGCCTTCGTACCTTCATCTTTTTTGCCTACTTCGTTTTTTTTTTCCCTCTTTTCAGACATTTTTTTTCTTTTTTTTGGGTTACAAGTGCACAAAAGTCCGGTCGCCCAGTTTTTCGTAGTTTCTGTCTATTTTTTGTGCATTTTCTGTATTTTTTTTTTACGTAGTCTTTTTGTTGTTTTTTTTGTTTTGCATTTTCTGTGTTTTGGGGGATTTTTTTGTACTTTTTTGTCTTATTTATTTTTTTATTTTGTTTTTTTATTTTCTGTTTTTGTATTTTGTTTTATTGTTTTTTTTTGTACCCTGTTTTTTTTGTCTTTTGTTGTATTTTGTTTGTTGTTTTCTCTTTTTTTTTATTTTCTGCCTATTTTTATATTTTTTTCTATTTCTTTGTATTTTCTTTGTGTTTTTGCATTTTCTGCGATTTTTTGTTTTTTTTTCTATTCCGTGTTTTTAGCAGTTTCAGATTTTTTTTTTCTTATTGTTTTTCGTATTTTCGGTGCATGTTTTATTTAATTTATGTGTATTTTTTTGTATTTTCTGACTATTTATTTTTTTATTTTCTGTGATTTTTTTTGTTTTTTTTGTGTGTGTTTTACTTTGCATTAAACACGTAATAACTGATTCATCCGATTGATTGATTTTTATTTCTATTTTGTTTTTTTGTTTGATATTTTTTAGTATTTTCTGTCTGATATATTTTTTTTGTGTGTGTGTGCGTTTTACCTTGCATTTAACACGTAATTACAAGCTAGGTTATTTTTTCGTCTATGTGAATTGTTGATAAGCTCTGAGTTAAATAAAAAAATATGCGACCTTGTTTTTAGTTAAGAGATGATAACAAAGCTAACCTTACATTGCCCTGTGTGTGTGTGTGTGTGTGTGTGTGTGTGTGTGTGTGTGTGTGTGTGTGTGTGTGTGTGTGTGTGTGTGTGTGTGTGTGTGTGTGTGTGTGTGTGTGAATGAAACGAGGAAAAGTGAAAATGAAGTATAACAAAATAAAAGTCGTTTCTGAGTGTGTGTGTGTGTGTGTGTGTGTGTGTGTGTGTGTGTGTGTGTGTGTGTGTGTGTGTGTGTGTGTGTGTGTGTGTGTGTGTGTGTGTGTGTGTGTGTGTGTGTGTGTGTGTGTGTGTGTGTGTGTGTGTGTGTGTGTGTGTGTGTGTGTGTGTGTGTGTGTGTGTTTATGTGTGTGTGTGTGTGTGTGTGTCTCTCTCTCTCTCTCTCTCTCTCTCTCTCTCTCTCTCTCTCTCTCTCTCTCTCTCTCTCTCTCTCTCGCTAACAGCATATCCACTTTTAACAAATATTTTCTCTCTGATATAAAGCGGCAACAAAACGCTCGCTGCTAAAAACCGTGGAACATAAAATTCTGCTTTCTCTTTTTATTCGTATTTTTTTTTTATTCGCCTTAAAAAGTGAGACCCCCAAAAAAGGCACAACCATCAATAGCGACGCCGAGGTTGGTTTATATGTTGAAGCTAAAGACTTAAAAAAACATTATATAAAAGCCTGATAGTTATTATTATTATTATTATTATTATTATTATTATTATTATTATTATTATTATTATTATTATTATTATTATTATTATTATTATTATTATTATTATTATTATTATTATTGTTATAATTATCATCATTATTATTGTTGATGCTGTTGTTCTTGTTGTGGTTGTTATTGTTGTTCTTACTTTTATTATTATTAGTAGTAGTATTTGTATTGTTATTACTAGTAACATCATAATTACTGTATTTATTATTATTATTATTATTATTATTATTATTATTATTATTATTATTATTATTATTATTATTATTATTATTATTATTATTATTATTATTATTATTATCATTATTATTATTTCTATTAACATTATTATTACTGGCAGGTCTTTATTAAAACTCGCTGATGAACTGTCTTTCCTTACTTTACTCCTCTAATTGACTCTGTTATTATTATTATTGTTGTTAGTAGTAGTACCATCACAATTACTGTATTTATTATTATTATTATTATTATTATTATTATTATTATTATTATTATTATTATTATTATTATTATTATTATTATTATTATTATTATCATTATTATTATTATTATTATTATTATTATTATTATTATTATTATTATTATTATTATTATTATTATTATTATTATTATTATCATTATTATTATTATTATTATTATTATTATTATTATTATTATTGTCAGGTCTTTAGTAAAACCCACTGATGAACTAACTTTCCCTACTTTTCTCCTCTAATTAACTCTGTCATTATCGGTTCATTGGCTGATCACTCTGGTAATTCCTTCTCCTCGGTAATGACTATGGCGGGAAAAACGTCACATCTCATTTCCCGCCAGGCCAGGAGACTCAAGTCCATATTTCTAAACGTACCCGGACTCCCATTACGACTATTTTCCAAGGCCACAGAGAAGATTAACCGGGATTCCATCAGGGATAGATTGAATACAAGAGTTGTATATTCGAATACGATTACGAATACTTCAAATTACAACGAATACGAATCGAATTCGAATACATTGAAATGGTTTTAATTCAAATACAAACACGAAGGCTTCTTGAAAGTCTTCATGAATACATTAATGAATACTTTTAATTGATAAAAACCCTCCAGACGTAAATGGGTACAGGACTGTTCTGAAGAGATGCAACAGATAAATGAGCTCATGAGCCTGTACCATACACGACCATTACACGTCCGCCCAGGAGGCTGGAGTTGGAAGGAACAACGGCTGTTATTTCTGATAATAAATTTTGAATTATTCGTCAGATTATTCGCAGAATACGATTACTTTTCCCTTGTATTCGAATTCGGATGAGAATACTTTGATTCATCATTAATTATTCGAATACGAATACACTAAAATATAGTATTCGAACATATTCGAATACGAATACTCCATCCTGTAACATAAATTAACAAAGAAAGCCTTTGCTTTGTTATATAGAAAGTCTCATTAGTAAGGAAGCATAGATATTTTTTTTCTGAGTCAAGACGTATGGCAACTGTTTGTGGTTTTGTTCGATTAAGTTTGGGGTGTCTCCAAACACATGATAGCCAGCAACTTATGGTATATATCAACAAAGAATGATCTCACTTTGCTGTACAAAAAATTTCATTAGTAAGGAAGCATATAATGAGTTCTCGGTTAGGTTAGGTTAGGTTTTAGGTTATCTTGAAACATATGATAGGCGGGAACTTATGACACAAATCAACAAAGGAAGAGGTCATGCGTCAGAAAATAAGTCTGATTAGTAAGGAAGCATTTAAGAATTTACTGAGTGCAAGTATATAGTGACTGCTTGGATTATAGTTAGGTATGGTTAAGGGTCTCTTCAAGTACACGACTGCCAGCGACTTATGGTATAAATCAACAAGGAATGAAGTCACTTCGTTATACAGAAAGTCTCATTAGTAAGGAAGCAAATACGATCTTTCTGAGTAAAGACGTATGGTAACTGTTCGGGGTATTGTTAGGTTAGGTTAAGTTTAGGTAATATTTGAGAGGCAATACGTTTAACAATACGCTCTGACGCACCTTCCCGTGGGCGGCAGGAGACCAGGCGCGGCAAGTGTAGGGGTCGTATCATAACACATTCCGTCGCCCAAGAACACATATTTGACAAGGCTTTTGTAGGAATTGTATGCATTTCCAGGAGTAGTTTTATGACCCTGGTGTTAGTTTGACCCTTCTTCTGTACCGTGAAACTAAAGAAACACTCATTGGAACCCGACTGACCCCTTCTTTGACCTTTAGAAATAGTTGATGTGCGAAGCGAAAGTGTCTCATAATACCAACCTAGGTGTACCAGGCTGTGATTGGCAACGCTGCTTTCTCCCACGTCAATAAAGGCTGGTGACGCGCCGATCATTCCGACGATTACAGCTTCAGACCGATGACACTTTTTTGCAATCATTTATCCGGCAATCACGGGCTTTGTTTCCCATTTCCTGGCCGCCGGTCCGCGCACTTTTAGATTCCGCTTCGCTCCGGTTTGCGTGTGGCGTGGAGGGAAGGTGGCGCTGAGTGGTCCGTCTCGTATGTTCGGACTGTAAAGCGATTTTCTGTCCGCGCGCCGCATAAGAGAAGAGAAGGGGAGAAGGGAAGAGAGAAGAAGAGAAGAGAAGGGGAGGGAAAAAGAGGAAAACAAAGAAGGGGAGAGAAGAGAAGAGAAGGGAGAGAGAAAAAGCGAAGTAAAGGGAAGAGAAGAACAAGAAAAGAAGAGAAGAGAAGGGGAGGGAAGAAGAGGAAAACAAAGGAGAAGGGGAGAGAAGAGAAGAGAAGGGAGAGAGAAAAAGCGAAGATATAAAGGGAAGAGAAGAGAAGAACAAGGGAGAAGAGGAGAGAAAAGAAGAGAAGGGGAGAGAGAAGAAGCGAAGAAGAGAAGGGGAGAGAAGACGAGAAGAAAAAGGGAGAAGGGAAGAGGAGAGAGAAGAAACGAAGAGAAGGGAAGAAAAGAGAAGAGGAGAGAAGCATAGAGAGAAGAAGCGAATGGAAGAGAGAAATAGCGAAGAATGGATGGGGAAGAGAACTAGAAAAGAACTAGGGAGAAGGGGAGAGAGTAGAAACGAAGAAAAGAAGGTAAAAGGAGCAGAGAAAAACAAGGGAGAAGGGGAGAAGATGGAAGAGAAGGGGAGAGAGAAGCGAAGGAGAGAGGGGCCCATAGTTCTCAAACATTTCGACAACTTCATTCTTCATATCAAAAGGCTCTCGTAGATGTTTTGGGGACTTCCATGGGTGGCTTCATGACTTTGACAATAGATTAACAAGGTTTCTTCCCTAGTCCTTCATTTACAAGGCATTCGTCAAACTACCACCAGGGCCATAAAACTATCCCTGGAAATCCCCACAGCTCCTACGAAAGCCTTGTTAAATATGGGTTCTTGGGCGGCGAAATGTCTTGTATTACGACCCTCTGTCTTATCATCTCTGTGGCCCTCAAAATCAGTATAACAAGAGTTCGAAGCCTCTGCGAATATGGGTCCAGGGATGCTTTTGGCCAGGATCAGCTTGGCTTATGCTAATGACCACAGGAGGGGAGAGGGGAAGCGAGGGGGTTATGAGCCTCGATTGGCGGGATATTAGGTAATCGGCGTTCTCTAATGATCATATGGGGTTCACGAGGGGCGCAGAGGGCGAGAGGGCGAGAGTTTGAGGCGCGTTAACTCCCTCGACAGGTGGGTTGCATTAGGCGGCGTGGGTTGGTTGCTGTGTTAATGTGACGCTTACCTGGAATTACCGTTACCTTACTGGGTGTCACACGAGTTGAGGTACATTTTTCTACAGCAAGGGAGGGAGTTCAAGGGGAAAAAAAACAAGGCAGAAATAAAAAAAGCCCGCTAGACCAACAAAATGCACCAACAAAAGAAAACAAAACAGAAGGCAAGAAGAGAGGTCAGTTTCAGGTGGAGAGGTGTCTTGATACTTTCCCCTTGAATGTGTCTAAGTCGTAGGCAGGAGGAAATACAGACGAAAAGAGGCTGTTCCAGAGTTTTTTTTTTTTTTTTTTTACAGTAATGGATGGAGCTCAAGGAAAAAAAGAGAAAAAAACCCGCTAATCACTGCCCAAAGAGTTTACCAGCGGAAGGGATGAGAGAATGAATATGCTGATGAACTCTTGCAAAGGGGATATGGATAGAAGAGGGATGAGCAAATCAGTTCAATCATTGGTTGCTCTGCATATTCCGATAGATCCGTAACCACCTGGCACCGTTGAGCAGCGAGGTGGAGACATAAAACTATAAATACGGCGACATCTACAAAAAAGCCTTTAAAACAAATACTATAGATTCACTTTTTACTTGCATGGATTTAGATGCTATTTTCTCTGTCGATTCCATTTATTTTGGGGGAAACGAGGGATAAGGGGAGACATGAGAAGAGAGGGGAGAGAGAAGAGGCGAAAAGAGAAGGAAAGAGAAGAGGGGAGTGAAGAAGCAAAGAAGAGAGGGGAAGAGGATAATAAAAGAAGAAAAGGGGAGAGAAGTAGCAAAGAAGAGAAAGGAATAGAAGAATAGAAGAAGAAAAGGGGAGTGAAAACTAGCGAAGAAGAGACGGGAAGAAAAGAAAAGAGAACAAGGAGAAGGGGAAAGAAAGAAAAGGGAAGGGAGTAGAAGCAGGTAAGAGAAGGAAGGAAAAAAAATAGAAGAAAAGAAGGGCAGAGAAAAGCAGAGAAGGGAAGGGAAGAAGAGAGAAGAGAAGGGGAGAACTGAGAGGAATGGGAAGGGAAGCAGACAGGACACAGAAGGGGATGGTATACTATTCAAAATCAAACATATCCTCAAACACTGCACATATCCCTCAATACAACAACAGATATTAAAAAACAACAACAGGAGAAAGGAATGAAGAAAAAGGAAAAGGTGAGGATGAAACAGGGGGAAGAGATGAGGCTAAAGGAAACAACAGATATTACAAAAAGAAACAGATATTACAAAAAAAAAGACAACAGATATTACCAAAAACAATAGAAGGAGGAGATGAAGGAAAAGGAAAAGGTGCGGATGAAACAAGGGGAAGAGATGAAGCTAAAGGAATTAACAGATATTACAAAAAGAAACAGATGGGAAAAACAACAGCAGATATTACCAAAAACAACAGATACAAAAAAACAAAAAAACAAAAACAGGAAGAGATGAAGGAGAAGGAAGAAGTGAAAATGAAACAGGGGAACGTGATGAAGCTGAAAGAAAACACAAATAATACAATAAAATAAACAGCATAAAAAAACGTAAGATATAACCAAATAAAAAGACAAATATCACAAGACGAAAGACCATACCAATCAGCGCTCGACCGAAAATACCGTGACCGCCACCATCATCATCCAGGTAACATCCAGGTAACAGCGGAGGATGATGGCCGCGATCACGTCTGGGCCAGGTGAGCGCAGGTGAGCAGCGGCTTAATTAACACCTGGCCAAAAATGAGCGGGAGAGAAAAAAACACGGCTCGCTGCTACACTTTTTGAGGTGGGACGCGCAGGTGTCTGAGTATAATTATGTTTTGATCATGCTCGTCTTTTTTTTCCCACGCGCTGCTAATGGGAAACGGCATTCTTTCGTCCACTTCTTTGATTTTTTTCCTTCGAGAGAGTAAAGGCTTTTTTTTTTTTTCCTACAACACACTCACCACCCCTTGCTTGATTGGCCCTCTCTCTCTCTCTCTCTCTCTCTCTCTCTCTCTCTCTCTCTCTCTCTCTCTCTCTCTCTCTCTCTCTCTCTCTCTCTCTCTCTCTCTCTCTCTCTCTCTCTCTCTCTCTCTCTCTCTCTCTCTCTCTCTCTCTCTCTCTCTCTCTCTCTCTCTCTCTCTCTGTGTGTGTGTGTGTGTGTGTGTGTGTGTGTGTGTGTGTGTGTTTCGCTTTCTTTTGCGTTAACTCTTTATTAAACGAGATGATTATGCGGAGGATGAAGAAAAATGACGCTTACCAGAGGGAAAAATGCAATGATGATGAGAAATGAGATACTGAGAGATGGTGAGGGATGCTGCGTGGATGGTAATGCTGAAATAAGATCATAGACATTCCTACCTACCTACCTATCCGTCTACCTACCGACGTACATACCCAGAAAGACAGACAGACAGACAGGCAGACAGAGACACGGTGATAGCAAACTGAACCGCATTATGACAAAGCGGAGAAGAAAATGGAGAGAAAACAGAGACAGACAGACAGGCAAACAGGCAGACAGAGACACGGTGATAGCAAACTTAACCGCATTATGACAAAGCGGAGAAGAAAATGGAGAGAAAACAGAGACAGACAGACGGATACAGACAAGCAGGCAGACAGAAACATGGCGATATCAAACTCAACCACACCTTTTTATGAGATTATGAGATGGCAGAGAAGAAACCATCGTAGGAAAACAAAGAAAATGAAGAGAAAACAGACAGACAGGCAGACAGAGAAATGGTGATATCAAAACTCACCCATTTTTTATGAGATTATGAGATGGCAGAGAAGAAACCATCGTAGGAAAACAAAGAAAATGAAGAGAAAACAGACAGACAGGCAGACAGAGAAATGGTGATATCAAACTCAACCACATTTTTTTATGAGATTATGAGATGGCAGAGAAGAAACCATCGTAGGAAAACAAAGAAAATGGAGAGAAAACAGAGATAGACAGATACATATAGACAGGCAGACGGAAACATGGCGATTGCAAACTCAACCGTATAATGACATAGCGGAGAGGGACACATCGGGAAAGACAAAGAAAATGAAGAGAAAACAGAGACAGACAGACAGGAGGAGAAAGAGCAGAAGAAAGGAAAAGATACAGATGAAGGAGGAAGGAGAGAAGAAGGGGGAGGAGGAAAATGTGAAGATGAAGGAGGAAGAATAGATGAAGAAGAAGAAGGGAAAGGTGAAATTGGAGGAGGAGGGAGAGAAGAAGGAGGAGGAGGAAAATGTGAAAATGAAGGAGGAAGAATAGATGAAGAAGAAGAAGAAGGGAAAGGTGAAATTGGAGGATGAAGAGAAGAAGGGGAGGAGGAAAATGTGAAAATGAAGGAGGAAGAATAGATGAAGAAGAAGAAGGGAAAGTTGAAATTGGAGGAGGAGGGAGAGAAGAAGGAGGAGGAGGAAAATGTGAAGATGAAGGAGGAAGAATAGATGAAGAAGAAGAAGGGAAAGGTGATATTAGAGGAGGGGGAGGAAAATGTGAAGATGAAGGAGGAAGAATAGATGAAGAAGAAGGGAAAGGTGAAATTGGAGGAGGAGGACGAGAAGAAGGAGGAGGAGGAAAATGTGAAGATGAAGGAGGGAGAATAGATGAAGAAGAAGGGAAAGGTGAAATTGGAGGAGGAGGGAGAGAAGAAGAGCGATATCTAACTCAACCGCATTATGACATGGCGGAGAAGGATCCATCGGGGGAGGACAAAGAGAATGAAGAAAAGGGAGCCGCGGACGAACACGCGATGTGGACAAACAAGACGAAATGAAGACGTGTTGGCTCCTGTTTTCTATGCAAATCACACAGCCACCAATCTTGTCCCTGATGCTGCTCCCTCACTCCCCCCTCCCTCTTTTATATTTCTCCTGCTCTTCCTCCTCTTCCTCCTCCTTATTCTTCTTCTTCTCTCCCTCCTCCTTCTTCATCTGTAACTTCTCCTTCAGCTTCATATCTTCCTTTCTCCTCCTTCTACTTATTCTTCTTCTCTCTCTCCTCCTTCTTCATCTGTACCTTTTCCTTTCTCCTTCTCCTCCTTATTCTTCTTCTCTCCCTCCTTCGTCTTCATCTGTAACTTCTCCTTCAGCTTCACCTCTGTCTTTCTCTTCCTCCTCCTTATTCTCCTTCTCTCCCTCCTTCTCATTTAGCTTCACCTCTTAATTTCTCCTCCTCCTCCTTCTTCTTCTTCTCTCCCTCCTCCTTCTTCATCTGTAACTTCTCCTTCAGCTTCACCTCTTCCTTTCCCCTCCTTCTCCTTTTTCTTCTTCTCTCTCTCCTCCTCCTTCATCTGCACCTTCTCCTTCAGCTTCACCTTTTCCTTTCTTCTCCTCCTTCTTCTCTTCCTCCTCCTTCATTTCCGTTTCACCTTTCTTTCTTTCTTCTCTTTCTCCTCCTCCTCCTTCATCCCTTCCTTCTCCTTCAACTTCACCTCTTCCGTTCTTCTGTTATTTTTTCCTCTCCTCCTTCTTCTCTCCCTCCTCCTCCAATTTCACCTTTCCCTTCTTCTTCATCTATTCTTCCTCCTTCATTTTCACATTTTCCTCCTCCTCCTTCTTCTCTTCCTCCTCCTCCAGTTTCACCTTTCCCTTCTTCTTCATCTATTCTTCCTCCTTCATTTTCACATTTTCCTCCTCCTCCTTCTTCTCTTCCTCCTCCTTCATCTGTACCTTTTCCTTCAGCTTCATTTCCTTTCTTCTGCTCTTTTTCCTCCTCTTCCTCCTCCTCCTCATTCAGCTTTACCTCTTCCTCTCTTCTGATTTTTCTTCTCCTCCTTCTCCTCCTTCATCTGTACCTTTTCCTTCAACTTCATCTCTTCCTTTCTGTTCATTTCCCTCCTCTTCCTTCTCCTTCTTCTCTTCCTCCTTCCTCATATGTTCCTTCAGCTTCATCTCTTCCTCCTCCTTTGTCTTCCCCATTTCCTCTTCTTTTTTCTCTCCCTTTTCTTCCAACTGCATCTTTTCCTCCTCCTTCATCTCTTCCTCCTCCTCCATTTACACCTTTCCCTTCTTCATTTCTCCCTTCTCCTCCATCTTAACCTTTTCCTACTCCTTCATCCTGACTTGTTTATCCTCCTCTCTCTCCTCCAATTTCTATTTTTCCTCCTCCTTCTTCTCCTCTTCTTTCTACTTCATCCTTACCTTCTCCTTCTCTCTTGTCTCTTCCTCCCATTTCATCCTCATTTTTACCTTCTTCATCTTTTCCTATTTCAATTTCCATCTCACCCTTTCCTTTTCCTCCATCTTTTTCTCCGCCTTCAACTTCCCTTTTCCTTCAGCATTATCTATTCCTCCTGTTTCATCCTCACCTTTTCCGTCTTCATCCCTCCTTCCTTCACCTCTTCCTTCTCCTTCATCTCCTCCTACTCACCCTTTCCTTTTCCTCCATCTCGTTCTCCTCCTTCAACTTCCCCTTTCCTTCAGCATTATCTGTTCCTCCTGTTTCATCCTCACCTTTTCCGCCTTCATCCCTCCTTCCTTCACCTCTTCCTTCTGCTTCATCTCCTCCTCCTACTCACCCTTTCCTTTTCCTCCATCTCTTTCTCCTCCTTCAACTTCCCTTTTCCTTCAGCATTATCTGTTCCTCCTGTTTCATCCTCACCTTTTCCGCCTTCATCCTTCCTTCCTTCACATCCTTCTCCTTCATCTCCTCCAACTCCTCCTCCTTTTTCTCATTACATTTGAAGCGCCGCCGCTGCAAAATTAATCTAGCTAATGATACACAACTTTCAGCGGACGTAACTTTTTCTCCCACCTAAAACGGTTGCCAAGGCGACACACTCAGCGTTTAGTTTTAGGAGTTGTCGCTCGAGTGTTCACAGAAAGAGGAGGACCCAGGTTTTAAAGAGCAAGAGCCCGTTCTGCGCCGCCCCCTCCTACCTGGCGAGCGCTGGAAACTATGGAAGAGGATAATTTCCGGTCTCCCAGCGCCACCTGCAGACTCCCACATGAAACAATTCACAGGTGGAAGGCATGGCCACTTGGGGAAGGATCAAAATAATGCGCCATGGTGAGTAAATAGAGCATGGGAAGAGAAGTAGGGAGACGATGCGGAGGTAAAAGACACAAAAGGAAACAGCTCAAGGGAAAATAATGCGCCATGGTGGGTAAAAAGAGCATGGGAAAAGGAGAATTAGGGAGACGATACAGAGGGAAAAGATAATAAAAGAAGCAGCTCAAGGGTAAAATAATGCGCCATGGTGGGTAAACAGAGCATGGGAAAAGTGGGAGCATGGACCATTTGCGCATTGTTGGACATAAAGAGCATAGAAAAAGAAGGTAGACGATTCACAGTTATAAGAAATGAATCACTTAGGGAAATATCGCAACAAGAAACACTGATGGATAAAAAAAGAGCATAGGAAGAGGACGAGGGAGGCGATGGACATGTATGAGAAATGAACCAATATAATAACAAGGCGTATTGAAGGAAAAAAAAAGGGCATAAAAAAAAGAAGAAAGGCGACGATGCACAGATATTAAGAAATGAACCACTTAAGGAAATATCAGAGTAAGGGACATTGCTAAAAAGAATATATAAAAAGGAGAAGAGGAGAGACGATGCACAGGTCTAAGAATAGGGAGTAACAATATTGATAAAAAGAGCATGGGAGAAAAGACACATTTATTAGAAGGAAGGAAATATCAGAGTAAGGGACATTGATAAACAAAGCATAGAAAATGGAGAAGAAGAGAGACGATGCACAGGTCTAAGAATGGGGAGTAACAATATTGATAAAAAAAGAGCATGGGAGAAATGACACATAGAAAGATGAATGAAAGACGAAGAAATGAGTGCGTAGAAGTGAAGACAAAGAGCATAGTAGAAGGACGTAAATTGGAAGAAAGAACGGAAGGATCAGAAAACATGAAGGAAAGAGTATGAAGAGGGAATGAAGACAAAGAGCATAGTAGAAGAAAGACCTGAATTAAAAGAAACAGAAGATGGATGAATGGGTAAGTGTTTAGAGGGGTGAAGATAAGAAAAACAGAATAACAAAGAGGAATACTAAACGAGCGATTAACCCAATATCGCCTACTGTGATAATTTAGTTACTGTTGAAATAAGTGAGTTGTAGGCAGAAATTACAGAGCGTATGGAATATTTGACGAGTGTGACAATTTCAACACATTCTACTGAGCGTCTCTATGGTGTGGCAAGACTGTTATTTAACGGTGTCTGGCATCTACACCCTCTTTTTTACCAGTAGTTAGGTGAGTGTGGAAAATTATTCAAGTGTTATAGCGTTAAACTGCACAGAAATAAGGAAGGAAGAAGGATGGATGGCAAGATGGTGGAACAACGAGTGAGGTAAATTAATTTGGAGTGGATTAGGAAGATGAAAATGGCAAACTAGACTGCAGTTTGAGAGAACAAGGGAATTCTGAGCAAAAATGAAAAAGAAAAGAAAATGAACAGCAAAAGAAACGTGTAACAGAGTGAAGACAGAGAGAATAGTAGAAGTAAGACGTAGATTAGAAGAAAGAATGGAAGAAAGATAAAGAAAAAGACTAAGGAAGAAGTGTGTAGAGTGAATGAAGACAAAAAAATACATAGAAGACATATAATGAAAAACAAATAATGGAAGGCAAATAATAGAAGACAAATAATGGAATGGAGGAGAAATAATGGAATTGAAGACAAATAATGGAGTGGAAGACAAATAATGGAGTGGAAGACAAATAATGGAATGGAAGACAAATAATGGAATGGAAGACAAATAATGAAATGGAAGACAAATAATGGAATGGAAGACAAATAATGGAATGGAAGACAAATAATGGAATGGAGGACAAATAATGGAATGGAAGACAAATAATGAAATGGAAGACAAATAATGGAATGGAAGACAAATAATGAAATGGAAGACAAATAATGGAATGGAACACAAATAATGGAATGGAGGACAAATAATGGAATGGAAGACAAATAATGGAATGGAAGACAAATAATGAAATGGAAGACAAATAATGGAATGGAAGACAAATAATGGAATGGAAGACAAATAATGAAATGGAAGACAAATAATGGAATGGAAGACAAATAATGGAATGGAAGACAAACGATGGGAAGACAATTAATGGAAAGACAAAATATGGAATGGAAGACAATTAACGGAATGGAAGACAAATAATGGAATAGAAGACAAATAATGGAATGGAAGACAAATAATGGAATGGAAGACAATTAACGGAATGGAAGACAAATAATGGAATAGAAGACAAATAATGGAATGGAAGACAAATAATGGAATGGAAGACAATTAACGGAATGGAAGACAAATAATGGAATAGAAGACAAATAATAGAATGGAAGACAAATAATGGAATGGAAGACAATTAACGGAATGGAAGACAAATAATGGAATAGAAGACAAATAATGGAATGGAAGACACATAATGGAATGGAAGACATAGAATGAAAGGCATGAAGACAAACAACACCGCAAAGAAGAAAAAAAAAAGACACAAGTGAAACATATGAAAATTAATTACACACTCAACAATAAACAGAGCTGCACACACTTCCAAAAAAGAGCAACAACAGCTAAGGACGTGAGAATGAAAATACGACGAAATTCAACAGGCGAGGAAACGGCTGCCGGAAGTAGAAGAAAAACAACAACAACAACAACAACAACAACAACAACAACAACAACAACTGGTAACTCGAGTCGGAGAACCTTAAAAAAAAAAAAAAACCGGAACACGAAAAAAATGGGAACATGGAGGACGCGAAAACAGGAATACAAGAAGAAACACAGCAGCGGAAGGCGAAGTAACACAATTGCTTTTTCGCTTTTCATAACACTCGAGTTGGAATTAAGCAACGAGCGCAAACATTCACCATTTAACACACACACGCACACACACACACACACACACACACACACACAGGTAATTATTATACTACTTACACCTGTTTTTTTTCCTTTCGGTTTTTCTTTTTCCCTTTCCTTTTCCTTCTATTTAATCTCTTTTCTTTCCTTTTCTTCCTCCCCATTTTCTTACACCTGTTTTTTTCTTTTCGGTTTTTCTTTTTCCCTTTCCTTTTCCTTCTATTTAATCTCTTTTCTTTCCTTTTCTTCCTCCCCATTTTCTTACACCTGTTTTTTTCTATTCGGTTTTTCTTTTTCCCTTTCCTTTTCCTTCTATTTAATTTTTCTTTCCTTTTTTTCCTCCCCATTTTCTTACATCTGGGTTTTTTTCGATTGTTTTTTTTCCCCTTCTACTCTTTCTCCTTTCTTTCGCTTCCCTTTCTTTTTCTTACACAAGTTTTTTTTTTTATCCCTTTCGATTTTTCTCTTTCCCTTCCACTCTTTCTCTTTCCCTTCCACTCTTTCTCCTTCCTTTCGCTTCCTTTATCTTCCCCTTCTCCTTTTTTTCTTTCTCTTCCTCCCTTCATTTCCTTCCTCCCCATACTTTTACTTACACAGAAAATAAAACAAAGCAGGAAACAAATGGAGAGAAACAAGAAAAAGAAAACGCAGGCAAGCACTTCCATTATGAATGAGAAAATAAAATAAAGAGAAGTAAATGAGTCACGAAATAAATTAATGAAAGCGTTGTATAATCCATTAGCGTTGAAACAGATTAACACGGAGAATACTTAAGACAGCGGGGACTAAGCGGGGTGTGAGTGTGTGAGTGTGTTCTTCTTTTGCCGTGCGTTTTAATGTTATCTATCTCAGTAACTTCCCAAGAAAATTACATGTCAAGGAGAGATTGGGTGAAAAGGGAAGGAGAGGAAGGAGGGAGAAAGCACAGAAGGGACTCATCTTTGCTCCCTGCCGACGACCCTGCTACGACCTTGTTACGACCCTGCCGCGACTCAGCTACGACTCTGTTACGACCCTGTTCTGTTACGCCCTGGCCACGACCCTGCTACGACCTTCCCACGACCTTGCTACTTTCTTACCCCGACCCTTCCGCGACTTCCCCCTGCCACGACCTTGCTACGACCCTGCCATGACCCTCCCACGACGCTGCTACGACTCTTCTCACCCCTTCCAAGTACACTGAAAACTCATCTCTTATTCATGTCTTTCCCCTTCTGCAATTCCTCCAGGTAAGGCGATTCACCTGTATTCTCTAATATTCTCTCTTTTACTCTCACTCTCGCCTTGCGTGTATCTCTTCCTCCCTTCCTTACTTTCAACTTCTTTCCTTTTTCTCTTCTTCTTTTCTCTTTCCCTTCTGATCTTTTCTTCTATTTCACACACTTTTTCTCTTTCTTGTCTGCCTGTATCTCTTTCTTCCTTCCTTCCTTACTTCCTTCCCTTCAACATCATTCCTTTCCTTCCCTTTCGCATCTTCCCTTTTCTTCCCAATATCAAGAAGACAGAGAGCCCTTTTCGTGCCATCCTACTTCCCTATTCTTTTCCTTCCCTTTCTCGATCTTCATTCCCATTCCCTTTCCTTCCCATCATCAAGAGAGCTAACCCTTCCCTTTTCGTCACTTTCCACTTCCTTCTCTTATTCTTCCATTCTTTGATTCCCATTCCTTTCCCACCCCCCCTTCCAGTGCTCAGAGGAAACATATACAATCATCCTTTTCCTTCCTGCTTCCCTTTCCTCTACTTTCCTCCTTTTCCTTCCCCTCATCAATATTTTCTCTTTTGTTTGTTCCTCCCATTCCTTTCCCTTCCTTTCCATGGACGGAGGAAACATGTACAATCACCCTTTTCTTTTCTGCTTCCCTTTCCACTGCTTTCCTCCTTTTCCTTTCTCTTTCACCATTTTCCTTTTTTTCCCTCATATTCTTTTAACTCTCCTTTTTGCTCATCCCTTTCCCTTCCTTCCCATGGCTGGTGGAAACATGCACAATCACCCTCTTCTTTTCTGCTTCCCCTTCCAGTACTCTCTTTTTTCCCACTTTTCTCTTTTCCTTCATTTTTTTCTACTCTCCTCCTGCTCATTTCTTTCCCTCCCTTGCTTCCCATGGCTGGTGGAAACATGCACAATCACCCTCGTCCTTTCTGCTTCCCCTTTCCACCACTTCCATCCTTTTCCTTCAGTCTTTTTTTCACTCTTCTTCAAAGGCTCTCGCCCCACACGCAATATCGGCGCAGGGGGAGAGGCTGCGTCAGGAGATGAGGGCGGAGGCGTAGCGATAAAAGAGCCGGCGAGGAAAAAGATGACAACACGACATGGCTTTCAGGTATACTAAGAGCCGCCGGGGGAAAAAAGGGAAGGGAAATACATCAGTTGGAAAGGTGCGTGCGTGGAGCTCCTGCTGGACGTGGCGGGGAACGTAGGCGTCGACGAGATGAAAACAAGAGAACAGAAGGAAGAGAAGAGGGAGGAAAAGAAGAAGATGAAGAATAAGGAGTTGGAAGGATAGAGCTGGACATGGTGGTGAAGGGAACATGGCGTCGACGAGATGAAAACAACAGGACTGAAGGAAGAAGAAAGAGAAGAAGAGGGAGGAAAAGAAGAAAAAGAAGATGAAGAATAAGGAGTTGGAAGGATAGAGCTGGACATGGTGGTGAAGGGAACATGGCGTCGACGAGATGAAAATAAGAGAACAGAAGAAAGAAGAAAGAGAAGAAGAGGGAGGAAAAGAAGAAAAAGAAGATGAAGAATAAGGAGTGTGAAGGATAGAGCTGGACCTGGTAGGGAACATGGCGTAGAGGAGATGAAATTAACAGAGCAGAAGGAAGAAGAAAGAGGAGAAAAGGGAGGAAAAGAAGAAAAAGATGATTAATAAGGAGTTGGAAGGATAGGACACATGGTGGTGGAAAACATGGCGTCGACGACGATGAAAACAACAGGACTGAAGGAAGAAGAAGAAGAAAGAGAAAGAAGAAAAGAAGATGAAGTGAGGAAAAGAAGAAAAAGATGAAGAAAAAGAAGGCGTTGGAAAGGCAGAGTAGAAGAAGTAGACGATGAATGAACATAACAGAAGAAAGAGAAGAAGAAAGAAAAGAAGAAAAAGACGAAGACGATGATGGAAAACGAAGAATAAGAGAAGGAATAAGAAGATAATAATAAAAATGAAAATAAAAATAAGAACAAAAATAATACTAAGAAGATAATGATGATAAAAGGAGAATAAATGATGATATAAAGAAGATAATGCGGATAAAAGAAGAATAAATGATAATACAAAGAATAAAAAAGAAGAATAAAAATAAGAATTAGAAGATAGAGGATAATAATAATAATAAACAAGAAGAGAAAGAAGAAGAAAAAAATAATAAAAATGGATAAAATAAAATTACTTCAGGCGACGAAAAAATACAGCAGGAAACCCAACAGCAGGATGTATAAAAATGATTGACATTTAATCAGGTCACACGCGCAAAAAATGTAGAATCTCTCTCTCTCTCTCTCTCTCTCTCTCTCTCTCTCTCTCTCTCTCTCTCTCTCTCTCTCTCTCTCTCTCTCTCTCTCTCTCTCTCTCTCTCTCTCTCTCTCTCTCTCTCTCTCTCTCTCTTCCCTTCCCTTCCCTTCCCTTCCCTTCCATTTCCTTTCCTTTCCTTTCCTTTCTTTTCTACTTTTTTTCTTTTATTTTCTTGTCTTTTCCACTCTCTCTCTCTCTCTCTCTCTCTCTCTCTCTCTCTCTCTCTCTCTCTCTCTTCTATTCTCTTTTCCTTTCGCTTCTCTTATCTTCTCTTCTTTTCTCTTTTCCTTTCCCTTCCCTTCCCTCCCCTTCCCTTCCCTTCCCTTCCTTTCCTTTCCTTTCCTTTTTTCTTTTCTTTCCTTCTTTTTCTCTTTTCTTTTCTTGTATTTTCCACTCTCTCTCTCTCTCTCTCTCTCTCTCTCTCTCTCTCTCTCTCTCTCTCTCTCTCTCTCTCTCTCTCTCTCTCTCTCTCTCTCTCTCTCTCTCTCTCTCTCTCTCTCTCTCTCTCTCTTCTTTACCTTCCATAAAAGTCTCTCTTGTAAGCATGATTCAGTCCTCCTCCTCCTCCTCCTCCTTTGCTTGTATCTCTTATCATCCTAAATCTTTTCCAGCTCGTCTTCTCTTCATTTCTCGTATCTCTTTCCTCTCCTTACACGTCTCATTCACCCACCCACACACACACACACACACACACACACACACACCCACACCCACTACCTGCATCTTATAAACAGTCGTACCATAACAAACGTCTAACACAAGATAAGCTTCAACGAACGTATATAAGAACTAGCAAAGCAATGAGTGGCTAAGCTTAACTACTTGTAATATTAAGTTCTTTTTGGTGGACAGGAATATAAGCCAAAGAATCCATTTAGTAAGATAGCGGCAGTTTTCTTCTTCTTCTTCTTCCTTCCTTATTTTTTTCCCTTTAATATCATTCCTTTCCTTCCCTTCACTTCACTTCCCGATCCTTCTTTATCTCTCCCTCTTTCCTTCCTTCCTTTCTTCCCTTCAATATCATTCCTTTCCTTCCCTTCACTTCACTTCCCAATCCTTTATCTCTCCTCCCTTCCTTCCATCCTTTCTTTCCTTCAATATAATTCCTTTCCTTCCCTTCACTTCAATTCTCGATCCTTCTTTATCTCTCCTCCCTTCCTTCCATCCTTTCTTTCCTTCAATATAATTCCTTTCCTTCCCTTCACTTCATTTCCCAATCCTTTATCTCTCCTCCCTTCCTTCCATCCTTTCTTTCCTTCAATATAATTCCTTTCCTTCCCTTCACTTCAATTCTCGATCCTTCTTTATCTCTCCTCCCTTCCTTCCTTCCTTTCTTCCCTTCAATATAATTCCTTTCCTTCCCTTCACTTCAATTCTCGATCCTTCTTTATCTCTCCCTCCCTTCCTTCCTTCTTTTCTTCCTTTCGACATCATTCCCTTCCTTCCTTTCTTCCCTTCAACACCATTCCCTTCCTTCCTTTCTTCCCTTCAACACCATTCTTCCTTTCTTCCCTTCAACATCATTCCCTTCCTTCCTTCCTTCCTTTCTTCCCTTCAACACCATTCCCTTCCTTCCTTTCTTCCCTTCCCTTTCCATCTTCCCCCTTCCATCAGCCATTAGAGCAGCCAAAAGGATTAAGCAAAGACGTAACAAGAATCTATTTTAGGACCCTGCATTCATAGCTTCCTTAAGTGTAGAATTAGTAGGCTATTTGTTTGTCCCCGGGGAAATTCTGGTCTCCGTAGCGTGTGTTATCTCTCTCTCTCTCTCTCTCTCTCTCTCTCTCTCTCTCTCTCTCTCTCTCTCTCTCTCTCTCTCTCTCTCTCTCTTCCTCCTAATCCTAATCCTCGTTCTTTGTTCTCTTCCATTTTCTCTCCCTCACGCTCCTTTTTTTTCGTTGGTTAAGTATCAGATTGTTTTACTTATTATCCGAATCTCTCTCTCTCTCTCTCTCTCTCTCTCTCTCTCTCTCTCTCTCTCTCTCTCTCTCTCTCTCTCTCTCTCTCTCTCTCTCTCTCTCTCTCTCTTCGTTTCCCTTCTCTTCTCTTTTCCCATCCCATCCCTTCCCTTCCCTTGCCTTTTCTTTCCATTCCTTCCCTTTTCTTTCTTTTCTTCTCTTGCCTTGCCTACTCTCTCTCTCTCTCTCTCTCTCTCTCTCTCTCTCTCTCTCTCTCTCTCTCTCTCTCTCTCTCTCTCTCTCTCTCTCTCTCTCTCTCTCTCTCTCTCTCTCTCTCTCTCTCTCTCTCTCTCTCTTTTCCCCTCCCTGTCAGTCACGCAACAGACACATCCACCCTCCCTCACTCGCCTCTCCTAAAGCCATCAAGTCGTTTTGTATGCGTGGAATGGCCGATGCGGAGGTAATAGACGAGGTTACTCAATGTGGGTCCGTGTCAGTGGCCGTGGGAGTGGTAGTTTCTGTGGCAGGGAATCCGACAAGTTCCACAGGTAGCAGAAGTAATTTACGAAGTCGGGGCAAAGTTTAGACAAGTTGGCGATCACGAGGGTTCTTCTTCTATGACGCGGTGTGACGTTCTGCCCCGCCTGGGATTTGGTTGGGTTTTATAAGTTCTTGCAGCTCATCTTAAGTATCATAAGGGTCGTGGAAGGTGAGGGAACGGTAGACGATTTTTGGGGCAGTATTTTCAGACGCTTTCGGCTCTCACGACAACTAATTTCAAAGACAACAAGGGAGATCAGTCAGGTTCTTTACGAGTATTTTTGGGGGGATTTGGGTTTTATAAGTTCTTGCACCTTATCTCAAGTATCATAAGGGTCGTGGAAGGTGAGGGCACGGTAGAAGATTTTTGGGGCAGTATTTTCAGACGCTTTCGGCTCTCACGACAATTAATTTCAAAGGCAACAGAGGAGATCAGTCTGGTTCTTACGAGCATTTTTTGGGGATTTGGGTTTTATAAGTTCTTAGGCCTCATCTCAAGTATCATAAGGGTCGTGGAAGGTGAGGGCACGGTAGAAGATTTTTAGGGGAGTTTTCTCAGACGCTTTCGGTTCTTACAACAACGATTTCCGAAGTCCAAAAAGGAGATTAGTCGGGTTTTTTTCAAGTTCTTGCTCTTTTTTATTTTTCATATTCTTTTTCGTGTTCTTCTTTTTCTTTTTCTTACTGCTCCTCCTTCTATTTTTTTTCCTCCCCTTCCGCCTCACCATGACGTAACTTACAAATAATAAATACTGGAGATTCGTAAAACTGAGATGAAAACGGTTGGTGTCTGTTTTTCTTATACAGTCATTAGCTAAATAAAGGAAAGGAGTAAAGTTGAATAAGGGAACCAAACCTCGCAAGAAAAGAATGATCGATAATATTAAGAAAAAGGAAACACCTCGATCTATACAGTACACTTGTGACAATCTACACCAATATTACGTTCAACCTACACGCATGAAAAAAAAAAAATGAATAAAAAAAATAAAAGCAAAATTAAAAACAAAAATAAAATAATGAAAAACGAAAATATAATAAAAAAATAATAATTGAAGGATTGAAAATAAAAATAAATAAATAAAATGACTAAATAAATAACTTAAAAGAAAATGGATGTCACCGTTTATTAACATGATTGAAGGGGTGACTCTCCTAAAAGAACTTGACCTTTTATCACCTTTCTTTGCGGGTTGAGAACAATGACCAACGATAAAGAGGCGCCTCTCTCTCTCTCTCTCTCTCTCTCTCTCTCTCTCTCTCTCTCTCTCTCTCTCTCTCTCTCTCTCTCTCTCTCTCTCTCTCTCTCTCTCTCTCTCTCTCTCTCTCTCTCTCTCTCTCTCTCTCTCTCTCTCTCTCTCTCTCTCTCTCTCTCTCTCTCTCTCTCTCTCCCTTCCTTTCCCTTCCCTTCCCTTCCCTTCCCTTTCCTTTTTCTTTTTTCTCTTGTTTTCTTTTCTACTCTTGTCTTTTCCACTTCTCTCTCTCTCTCTCTCTCTCTCTCTCTCTCTCTCTCTCTCTCTCTCTCTCTCTCTCTCTCTCTCTCTCTCTCTCTCTCTCTCTCTCTCTCTCTCTCTCTCTCTCTCTCTCTCAGCTCGTGTGTGTGTGTGTGTGTGTGTGTGTGTGTGTGTGTGTGTGTGTGTGTGTCGACATCAAAGTCTCACGAAGTAGTCATCTCTCAGTTATCGTCTTCATCTAACGTTCGGAGGGAAGGAAGAGGGTTATGTAGGGAGACAAGGAAGGAGGAGGAGGAGGAGGAGGAGACCAGGAAGAGGATATAGCTAGGAAGAATGCAGGTCGAGGTCACGTTACTTCCTATTGATTCTTCCCTCTTCTTCTTCCTCTTCTTCTTGTTATTGTTCTTCTCCTTCCTTTTCATATTCGTCGTCACAGTTTTCTTCTGTTTCATCTTCTTCCATTCTCTTTTCTTTTTCATGTTTTAGTTCTTCTTTTTCTAGCTTCATCTTCTTTAACCTTTTATTTTTTCTAGGTCTCCTTTATCTTTTTTCTTGTTCTTATTCATTCTTTCAACACCTTTTCTGTTTTTTTCTCTTTATTTATTCTTTTATTTGTTTTTATTCATTCATTCATTTTTTTGCTACCTTTTCTTCTCATTTTCTAGTTCATCTTCTTTTTCTTGATTTTCTACTTGTTCTTATTCATTCTTTTTCTTACTTTTCTTTTTTATTTTCTAGTTCATCTTCTTTTCCTTCCTCTTCTACTTGTTCTTATTCATTCTTCTACTTACTTTCCTTTTTCATTTTCTAGTTCATCTTCTTTTCCTTCCTCTTCTACTTGTTCTTATTCATTCTTCTACTTACTTTTCTTTTTCATTTTCTAGTTCATCTTCTTTTCCTTCCTCTTCTACTTGTTCTTATTCATTCTTTTTCTGACTTTTCTTTTTCATTTTCTAGTTCATCTTCTTTTCCTTTCTCTTCTACTTGTTCTTATTCATTCTTTTTCTTACTTTTCTTTTTCATTTTCTAGTTCATCTTCTTTTCCTTCCTCTTTTACTTGTTCTTATTCATTATTTTTCTGACTCTCCTTTATCATTTTCTAGTTCATCTTCTTTTTCTTGCATTTCTACTTGTTCTTATTCATTCTTTTTCTTACTTTTCTTTTTCATTTTCTAGTTCATCTTCTTTTCCTTCCTCTTCTACTTGTTCTTATTCATTCTTTTTCTGACTCTCCTTTTTCATTTTCTAGTTCATCTTCTTTTCCTTTCTCTTTTACTTGTTCTTATTCATTCTTTAACTGACTCTCCTTTTTCATTTTCTAGTTCTTCTTTTTCTTGCTCTTCTACTTGTTCTTATTCATTCTTTTACTGACTTTTTCATTTTCTTACTCTTTGTATCCTTTTTCGTGTTCTTTTATTTGTTCCTGTTCATTCTCCTCGTCTTCCTTCCCCTTCTCCTCACCATCATCCTTCTCCGTCTCCGTCTGCGTCTCCTCCTCTTCGTGTTTATCGCCCTCATAAAGGCGGTCAGTGCCACGTAACTGACGGGAAGAACCTTTGCCTCTGCCTTACTGATGGCCGGTACTGGCGCCACTCAGCCGCACCAAGGACACCATTCACGGCCGTGTTCGTGACGCCATTAACACGTATTATACCTGTCCTCTTTTATATACCTGAGACACCCCTTGCTCGTATTCGTTATTCCCCGTTTTCCTCTGTTCTCACCGTTGTTTGTTTTTTGGTATGTGTTCTGTTTTGATATCCTTAAGGACTATAGGAATATATATAAGCTAACCTAACCGAATGTAACTTCACCTAACCTACCTAAAATATTAATGAATGAATGAATAAATGAATAACTTAGAAGAAAATGGATGTCACCGTTTATTAATATGATTGAAGGGGTGACTCTCCTAAAAGAACTTGACCTTTCATCACCTTTCTTTGTGGGCTGAGAACAATGATTGATGATAGAGGCCTCTCTCTCTCTCTCTCTCTCTCTCTCTCTCTCTCTCTCTCTCTCTCTCTCTCTCTCTCTCTCTCTCTCTCTCTCTCTCTCTCTCTCTCTCTCTCTCTCTCTCTCTCTCTCTCTCTCTCAGCTCGTGTGTGTGTGTGTGTGTGTGTGTGTGTGTGTGTGTGTGAAACAGTAACTTAATCCCCACTAATGTAATAACCTGTCACGGCTTAATTCGGTAAGATCCATACATAAACAAATAAAGCCTGATTTCCTTTATTTTTATTTTTTTATTTTTTAACCTAGAGCAATAACTTATCGCCGCTTTAACAGTAATATTCTTGATAAAACAGTCGTATTAGTTTTTAGTAACCCCAGTGTGCTTCATATGCTTTTTTTACCTGTCTTCCAAGGCGTGATTAGTTGGTTGTGGTGATTTTCTTTACATCACTCTTTACGACAGTCTGTAATATGTTATTTTTATTGTGTGTGAAAATTCAACACTTGTAACTAACTCCGTCCCCAGAAATGGTAGTAAAAAACCCAAACTAGCCACATAATTTCATAAATACTAATACGACTTTGATATAACCTCTCTTATTTTTCATTTTTTTAAAAGTAGCATTCAAGGGAAAACAAAAACAAAAAACCCGCTACTCACTGCTCCTACAAAAGAGTCAAGATGAGTGGCCGAAAGACAGGTCAATATCGAGAGGAGAGGTGTCCTGATACCCTCCTCCTTATGACCCAAGTTGTCTCAGCACAAGTTGGTGGGTAGATGCCTCGTGGCCACACCTTCACGGAGGCTTCCTATTCGCTAGTCAGTCATTGTCCTGTCCAATCGTGGAGGTGATGGGATGGGGAGGGGAGGGGGGGGGGGAGGGTCCGTGTTGATTAGATATTCATTAAACTGGAGCCTACTTATATATTCATTAGACTTGATCCAACTTTGAAGCAGTGATTGCATTCTATTAACTGTTTTATGGAGGATAACATGTGAGACTTAAAGCTTTCCTACGCCTCTGAACACTGAAACATCTAAGCTTTTCTCCACTTTTGAGTATCTGAAAATTATAAGCTTTTTCTCCACGTCTGAACATCTGAAAAAAAAAGCTTTCCTCCACTTCTGAAAACCTGAAAAAAATTAAGCTTTCCTCCATCTCTGATTACCTGAAAATTTTAAGTTTTCCTCCACCTCTGAATGCCTGAAAAATTAAGCTTTCCTCCACCTCTGAACACCTGAAAAAAAAAGCTTTCCTCCACCTCTGAATACCTGAAAAAAATTAAGCTTTCCTCCACCTCTGAATACCTGATAAAAGTAAGCTTTCCTCCACCTCTGAATGCCTGAAAAATTAAGCTTTCCTCCACCTCTGAATACCTGAAAAAATTAAGCTTTCCTCCACCTCTGAATACCTGATAAAAGTAAGCTTTCCTCCACCTCTGAATACCTGATAAAAGTAAGCTTTCCTCCACCTCTGAATACCTGAAAAAAAAAAAAGCTTTCCTCCACCTCTGAATACCTGATAAAAGTAAGCTTTCCTCCACCTCTGAATACCTGAAAAATTAAGCTTTCCTCCACCTCTGAATACCTGAAAAAATTAAGCTTTCCTCCACCTCTGAATACCTGATAAAAGTAAGCTTTCCTCCACCTCTGAATACCTGAAAAAATTAAGTTGTCCTCCACCTCTGAACAACGAAAATTTCAAGCTTTCTTCCACATCTGAACACCAAAAACTTTAGCTTTCCTCCACTTCATATTCTTCTTTATATTTTCTTCAATTTACTTGATTAACTATTTTTATTTTTCATGTTGTATTTCTTCATCTTTTCCTGAGTATTTTAACTTTCCTCTTTCTCAAAAATCTCAACTTTCCTCCACTTTTGAACACCTGAATTTCTTAAGCTTTTTTTCTCCGCTTCTGCCCTCGAGATGAGATCTAGACCAGCCTGACTTATCGCCTGTTCATTCTCAACATCAAGGGAGGGAAAGTTTTTGGTTCAGTTCTTCAAGATAATCATCGCCGACGTTATCATCAAAAGGCCTGTTGAGCTACATACGTTATTTTTAAGATTAAGAAAAAAAGACAAAAGGCGGTATTCTCAGACGCTCCCGCCTCTCACATCAAAGGCCAAAATATTAATGAATCGGGTTCTCATGAGTGATTTATCCCGTTCAGGGTATATAGGCATTGTCAAACTACCAGTAGGGTTATGGTGCTACCCATGGAAAGACCCACAGCTCCTACGAAAGCCTTTTCATATGTGTGTGTGCTTGGGCGCCGAAATGTTTAAGATTATGGCCCAAATAAACTTTCATCCCGTAGTTCTACTCCAACCCTCTTAGCCTTCCTCCACTAGTGCCCTGATACTGTTTTTATACGCCTTAAGCACCTCCTTATCCCCATTCTCTTTATCCTCCTCCGTGAGTGAAGTCAAGACCAACCCGAAGGAGTTGTTTCGCCAGCATAAAAACAAAAAAGGTAAAAATCAGTGTCGGTCCCTGACAGAGGAGATCAGCGTGCTAAGCCTGGCCGGCAGACACACGGCCAGAATCTTGAACAGAAACTTCCCGTCTCTGTGCACGCTGAGTACATGGAGTCCGCTCCCGATGGTCCTGTGCCGCGTAGAGAGATCACACCCAAGAAAGCGGTGCAATATGTTTTTTTTTTTTTTTTTTTATTTTATTCTGGTGGGGCTTGATTGCCGGCCCCAGCCTGTTATGGTGTAGGCAAGTGTTTATAGTTTCCTCCTTTGCCTTCTCTTCATCTTTCCTTCTAACTCTCATCAACCTCCTCTCAAACGTTACCGCAATTTACCATCGCTGACTTTCTCTCTTTCTTTATACTCTCTCCAACAGCTTCCTTTAGATCTTCTACCTCCTCCTCCTCTTCCTCCTGCCTCCTCTCCTGCCCTCTCTTAATCTTCTAACATTCATCAACCTCTCAACCGCTACCACAATCTGACTTTTCCTCTTTCTTTTTACACTTTCCACCAGCCTCCTTTAGATCCCCTTCCTCCTCCTCCTCCTCCTGTCTCCTCTTCAGCTCTCTCTTAATCTTCTAACATTCATCTACCTCTCAACCGCTACCACAATCTGACTTTTCCTCTTTCTTTTTACACTTTCCACCAGCCTCCTTTAGATCCCCTTCCTCCCCCTCTTCCTCCTGTCTCCTCTCCTGCCCTCTCTTAATCTTCTAACATTCATCTACCTCTCAACCGCTACCACAATCTAACTTTTAATCTTTCTTTTTACGCTCTCCACCAGCCTCCTTTAGAACCCCTTCCTCCTCCTCCTCCTCCTCCTCCTGTCTCCTCTTCAGCTCTCTTTTAATCTTCTAACATTCATCTACCTCTCAACCGCTACCACAATCTAAATTTTTTTTCTTTCTTTGTACACTCTCCACCAGGCTCCTTTAGACCCCCTTCCTCCTCCTCCTCCTCCTCCTCTTCCTCTTGTCTTTCTCAAATAAACCAGAATAAACAAAAGGAATCCGGAGAGGGCGGCGGGGGAGAAGGGGGCAGCGGGGTCCAGTGAAGAAAGCATTGAAGCAAACACTGCGATGGGCGGGTGGGGCGGGGCGTCCAGGGGGTGCTTCCTGCAGTGTTTGCAAGGGCCGTGGCGAGGCGTCGTGGCCTGCATAGTTAAGAGGGACCGCGAGTGTTCCAGAGGGCGAGAGTGCGAGAGTTCTCCCCGTCCGCCTCTGTCCATTCTTCCCAAGTTTCTCCCTCGCATTCCGGCCGTCTTTACACCTCACGCCCTCCCAGGAAGTCGGTGTTTTTTCTTTCTGTCTATTGGAGGAGGTACTGCATTTTTGTCTGCTTTTTTGTCTAAATCTACAAGAAGTATGAATCCATATCTTGGGGCGCCGGAGGTAGTTTTTCTCTATTTTTTTTTTCTGTCTATGGGAGGAAGTACAGCTTTTTCGTCTTTTTTGTTTTTGTCTTAATCTACAGGAAGTATGAATCCACATCTTGGGGCGCCGGAGGTATGTTTTTTTTCTCTATTTTAAGCTCCAGGAAGAATGAATCCACATCTTGGGGCGCCGGAGGTATGTTTTTTTTCTTCTCTATTTTAAGCTCCAGGAAGATTGAATCCAGTGCGTGGGGAGCCCAGGACGTGTTAAATGGAAATGATGGCTTTAGTTTTGTCGCAATAACCCCAAACAAAGGATTTCACAGCAGGCCTCCCCTTCTTACCTTACTCCCCCTCCCTACCACACGCCTCCCCTAACCACCACACCCCTCACCCCCCACACACCTCACCATACTCCCCCTTCACCCCTATACTCCTCCCCTCACCCTCTCCCTCCCCTACCACCACGCTAGACCTCCCCTTCCCACATTACTCCCCCAACCACCGCACCCCTCACTCCCCCACACACCTCACCACACTCCCCCTTCACCATCTCCCTCCCCCTACCACCAGGCTTCCCTCTCACCCCTTGTACTCATTCCCTCATAACCGCACCCTTTACTATCACCGCAGCCCCCCGCCCCTCCCCACCACCGCCCCTCCCTCTCCCCCTAACCACCACAGCTGTCGACCCCGCACCCTCGGATACACACAATTCCGGGTTCAATTTTCTCAATAGTGTTGACAGCCAAGTGGTGCAGCTGATGCGGATGCTGATGACGACAATGACTGTGATGCTTATGATGCTGTTTCTCTCCTCCCTCCGTCCCTCCCTCCCTCCATCCAGCCGCTCACCCACACATCGTAACCGCTAATGGAGGAGGTTTGAGGCTGGGAAATCTTTCTTTACGTCTACCTTTTGGGGTATTCAATGTAATGTAAACGGCGGGAGGTACAGCGTCGGGTCCTAATGGCGGCCCTCAACGCAGTGCAGCCGGGGAAAAAAAAAAACTTAGCAGCGTGTATTAATGTTGGTTCTCGGCAGCTGGCGCCTCGAGTGGGTTGGACAGGCAGGGATAGTTGTGTGGTTAAGTGTTGTGTGCAGTGCTGTGGTTGTGGGTGAGGTGGTTTGGTGGCAAGTGGGGAGATGATTGTTCTTGTTAGTGTGATTCCCTGGTGGTGGTGGTAGTGGTGATGGTAATTGGGAGTGTAGTGAAGAAGGGGATGGTGATGAGCTTGTGTTTTGTGGTGGCGGTGGTGGTGGTGATGATTCGGAGCGTAGTGAAGATGGGGATGGTGGTGAGCTTGTGTTTTGTGGTGGTGGTGGTGGTGGTGATGATTCGGAGCGTAGTGAAGATGGGGATGGTGGTGAGCTTGTGTTTTGTGGTGGTGGTGGTGGTGGTGATGATTCGGAGCGTAGTGAAGATGGGGATGGTGGTGAGCTTGTGTTTTGTGGTGGTGGTGGTGGTGGTGATGATGATGATAACTGGGAGCGTAGTGAAGATGGGTATGGTGGTGAGCTTGTGTTTTGTGGTGGTGGTGGTGGTGGTGGTGATGATAACTGGGAGCGTAGTGAAGATGGGTATGGTGGTGAGCTTGTATTTTGTGGTGGTGGTGGTGGTGGTGATGATCGTAAGATGGGGATGGTGGTGAAACTGTTGTTTTTGTGGTGGTGGTGGTGGTGATGATGATGATAACTGGGAGCGTAGTGAAGATGGGGATGGTGGTGAGCTTGTGTTTTGTGGTGGTGGTGGTGGTGATGATGATAACTGGGAGCGTAGTGAAGATGGGGATGGTGGTGAGCTTGTGTTTTGTGGTGGTGGTGGTGGTGATGATGATAACTGGGAGCGTAGTGAAGATGGGTATGGTGGTGAGCTTGTGTTTTGTGGTGGTGGTGGTGATGATGATGATAACTGGGAGCGTAGTGAAGATGGAGATGGTGGTGAGCTTGTGTTTTGTGGTGGTGGTGGAGGTGGTGGTGGCGGTGGTTATGGTGATGGTGGTGTTAGCTTACGTTTCATGGAGGTGATGGTGGTATTGTGGGCGCAGTGGAGATGATTATGTTAGGTTAAGTGGTGGTGGTGGTGGTGGTGGCGCAGTGGAGATAGTGGTACTACCTTATGTTTGGTGGTGGTGGTGATTGTGGGCGCAGTAGAGATGGTGGTGGTAGCATGTCTTTTGCAGCCGTGGTGGTGGTGGTGGTGGTAGTGGTGATGATGGATATGGAGGTACGAGCTTGACTTTTGTAGCCGTGGTGGTGGTAGTGGTGGTGGTGGTGGTGGTGATGATGAGGGAGATGGAGGTACTAGCTTGTCTTTTGCAGCCGTGGTGGTGGTAGTGGTGTTGGTGGTGGTGGTGATGATGAGGGAGATGGAGGTACTAGCTTGTCTTTTGCAGCCGTGGTGGTGGTGGTGGTGGTGGTGATGATGAGGGAGATGGAGGTACTAGCTTGTCTTTTGCAGCCGTGGTGGTGGTGGTGGTGGTGGTGGTGATGATGAGGGAGGTGGAGGTACTAGCTTGTCTTTTGCAGCCGTGGTGGTGGTGGTGGTGGTGGTGATGATGAGGGAGATGGAAGTACTAGCTTGTCTTTTGCAGCCGTGGTGGTGGTGGTGGTGATGATGAGGGAGATGGAGGTACTAGCTTGTCTTTTGCAGCCGTGGTGGTGGTGGTGGTGGTGGTGGTGATGATGAGGGAGGTGGAGGTACTAGCTTGTCTTTTGCAGCCGTGGTGGTGGTGGTGGTGGTGGTGGTGGTGGTGGTGGTGGTGATGATGAGGGAGATGGAGGTACTAGCTTGTCTTTTGCAGCCGTGGTGGTGGTGGTGGTGAGGGAGATGGAGGTACTAGCTTGTCTTTTGCAGCCGTGGTGGTGGTGGTGGTGGTGAGGGAGATGGAGGTACTAGCTTGTCTTTTGCAGCCGTGGTGGTGGTAGTGAAGGCAGTGGTGGTGGTGGTTGTGGTGGTATTGAGCGAAGTGATAGAGATGGAGGTACTAACTTATCCATGGTGGTGGTGGTGGTGGTGGTCG
The DNA here is from genome assembly GCF_024679095.1 of Eriocheir sinensis. Taxonomy (NCBI): domain Eukaryota; kingdom Metazoa; phylum Arthropoda; class Malacostraca; order Decapoda; family Varunidae; genus Eriocheir; species Eriocheir sinensis. The sequence continues at coordinate 5,702,783 of NC_066546.1, read as the reverse complement.
TGAGCGTGGCGAGGAGAGAAACAATTAGACCGTCACTCATAAACTACAATAATCACGCTAATCAACCAGCGGGCCCCACCTTTTCATTACGACCGTGCTTGGGGTAATGGCGCCTCGGCTGACACGCGCCAATAACTCATCGCGCCACAAAAGGAACGTTAATGACCTCAGTGAATTGATCGCTGCACGGAACTAGATTACCATTGCATATTAACAACCGTCCGGGCCATTATGATACCACGGACTCACCTGAAGACAATTAGCCAGGTGTGATTAAGTGATTACCTGTGTTATCTCTCTATTTGTCTGTCTGTCTTTATCAAACACATTTGTATATTAACAACCGTCTAGAGCATTACGATAGCACCTGAACACAGACCAAAAAACAATAAAGAAGGTATGATCAGATGATTTCTACCTGTGTTATGTCTTCTACCTGTGTTCCTGTGTTCCTGTCTATCTCTCCCTCTCTCATACACTCACATCAGTACCTCAAGAACCTTCCAAACCATTACGACACCACGATCTCAATCTAACAAGGACCGGAAGACAATTCAAAAGGTGTGATTAAGTTGATTTCTCTACCTGTGTTGTCTGTCTGTCTGTCTGTCCCTCTGTCTCTCTGTCTTTCACACACACTGACATATATATTAACAACCGTCCAAACCAGTTACGAAGGTGTGATTAGTTGATTCTCCTGCCTGTGTTGTACCTGTCTGTCTGTTCTTCTGTCTCCCTCACACACTCACTCCTCTGCTTGTCTGAGGATATAATGTACGAAAGTTTTACCATCTCTACCTTGATTTACATTTGCATGCTCATAAATACATAAAAAAAGCTCTCTCTCAAACACACTCACTCATCTGTCTGTCTCAAGATGTAACAAAAGCAAATACTTAACATCACTACCTTGATTTACATATACATATACATATACAAAAAGCTCTCTCTCGAACACACTCACTCATCTGTCTGTCTCAAGATGTTACAAACGAAAATACTTAACATCTCTACCTTGATTTGCATTTCCACACTCATAAAACACATACAATAACCAACGCTAACTCGAGGACGTTAACTTAAAGCCGCGGATCATTGGAGCTAAACCAGGAGGCAATAGCGGAGAATTACTTTCAAGCCTCCGCCACCGCCAGCTCTAGCGCCCCTCCAGCCGCCCCCGAGAAAGTGCAGCAGCCGCCTGTAAGCACCTCTCGCCCCGGCCCGGTAATGCACGTGCTTAAGAGGCGAATATTGTGGAGTTAACTGAAATGGCGCGCCTCTTTCTGTTTGGGCAAGGTGGGAGTGAGAAGCCGCCCACTGAATACCTGATGTGCACTCTCCGCTTCCTATTGCTCTCCTTTTTGTTTTGTTCTGAGGAATGGTTTATCTTTTTATTGTTGATGATTGGTTTCTTCGTATTACTGTTTTGTTTTCCTTCTTTGTGTGCAAGTGAGAAGCTGACTACCCGATTTGCACTCTCCATTTCCTCTTCCTCTCTTATTCTTGAGGGACACTCGGAACACTAGGCTTTCTTATTGTTGACGATGGTTTCTCAGGATTATTGTTCTTTTCTTCTATATTTTTTGCAGTTTAGATTTTTGTTTTCTCTTACTTTGCTTTGGGATACTTTATTTTATGTTTTTTAGTTCGACTGTTTGAGCGAGTGTGTAATTCATCCCCAAGGTTCGATCACGAGCTGGACTCGTCATCGGCAGCAAGTACCCTCTAGATTAGAGCAATGCTCATTAGACGATCTCTGGGTACTGCCGGAACCTTCACACACACCACACACCCCATTCCCTTTGTTCAGGGGGAGACAGTAACCGTTCCTTGTCAGAGGAAAACTCCCGGCCTGAAAAGGGCACGATCCTCCGACTGCCAGGCCGCGAAATCTGGCAGCGCGAAGATATACCACTGAGCTAGCGGAGCGGTATGTGTGTAATTCACCACCACGGCCTGATCACGTGTTCAGCAGGCACCCTCCCGACATGAGCAAGTGCTCTTTATCATCGATCTCTGGGTACTGCCAGGACCTCACACACCACACACCCCATCCCCCTTGCTCAAGGGGGGACAGTAACCACTCCTAAAAAAAAAATGTCAACGGAAAGAATCCGGCCTGAGCGGGCTCGTGTGTGTGTGTGTGTGTGTGTGTGTGTGTGTGTGTGTGTGTGTGTGTACCCTCTTCCTCATCACTTTTACATGGATCAAGCACAAAAGGCCAAAAGTTACCGATAATGCACAAAATTCCTGGAAGCTGTAAAAGTGATTAAACGATTTTCATGCGTGAGAGAAAAAAGGCGCGACGAGAACGAGGAGGAGGAGGAGGAGGAACAAAGACTCTTAGGCCCATATTATTAAACAGGTCGAAGCACTCAACCTTAGTACATCGATTTAAAAAGGCTATCGCAGAATTTATCGGGGTTTTCAAGGGTGGTTTCATGGCCCAAGTAGTAGATTTCAAGAGTTCCTATGCCTTGAACGGGGAAACACTCATGGCAGCCCGGCGTATCTCCTCTGTGGCCTTTAAAAACACTCGCAACAAGAGCCCCAAGGAGTTTAATAATTTGAGTCTTAACAACAAGATTACAAGGAGTGGAAACTAATCTAACTGCTCTTATCACTCGCCCTTTATTCCGCGTCCAAAGAATGCTAACTTCCTACGACTTAAGTTCTGTAACACTGATAAGACAAAGCCGTCGGGAACTTTTGCTTTGTTTACTGATTGTGTCTTTGTGTGTGTGTCTGTGTGCGTGCGTGTGTGTGTGTGTGTGTGTGTGTGTGTGTGTGTGTGTGTGTGTTTGAGTATGTGCCATTCACCCACGTTATGATCCCATGCTGGGCTCGTGATCGCCAGCCAGTACCCTTCCGAAAAGAGATCCCACAAACAGAGGACAGGAGAGGTTTTGGATCGTCTTCATCAATTCTTTCCTTCCGTCCCAGATGCTGACTGTATATAGCACGCATCTCGTTTGGACAGGATAGGCTTTCTTCTATTTAGCTATACTTGAGATATTAAGTCCGCCCCCTTCCACGCACACACCAATTACATCCACATTTGCAAAACTCCACCAAAACAACTCCCGCGGCCTTCCATCATCTAACATTCGCAATTACCCGTGTACCCAGACCGCAGATAATCACACAGTTGCTTTTTGCAGTAAACGAAGCAGCTCAAGGGAAATAAACAAGGAAAATAATAAAAAGGACCCCTAGTCGCTGCTCCTGAGGTTAAGAAAGGTGTCCCCCATCCCCAAAGAAGGACGACGAACATAAGAAAACAAAGCAAATTCACCAAAACTAAATAAAAAGAGATAATCAAAGGAAGCTCTCCAGAACACACGGAAAAAAATAGCAAAGTCGTAGGTAGGAGGAAATACAGACGATGGAGGAAGGAGATACAAACACAGGAAGGAGAAAACAAATACGAAACACAAGAAAACAAAACAAACCAAAATAAAAAAACGAGTCAATAGCAAAAAGCTCTCCAGAACACACACGAAGAAAGATAGCAAATTCGTAGGCAGGAGGAAATACAGACGAAGAAAGAAGGAAATACAAACACAGGAAGGAGAAAACAAACACGAAACACAAGAAAACAAACCAAGCCAAAATAAAAACGAGTCAATAGCAAATACAAACACAGGAAGGAGAAAACAAACACGAAACACAAGAAAACAAACCAAGCCAAAATAAAAACAAACACAGGAAGGAGAAAACAAACACGAAACACAAGAAAACAAACCAAGCCAAAATAAAAACGAGTCAATACCAAAAATCCCTCCACAACACACACACGGAAGAGCGTTACGAGAGCATGGGACGCCTACAGAAGAGCCCCAAAACTTATACAATATCCAAATTAAACTCGCTGGGGACGTGGAATTTCCTTGGGCGTACTTCTGCGGGATAAGTTTTGGGCTGTTTTTGTCTCAGGCGACGAGAAACCGAACTTGTATTTGCGATTATTGGATTGGGTCTTCGCGCATTACTACAGTCTAGGAGAAAATGCAAGAGCCGTTTTTCTATTTTTTATTCCTCCTCAGCGTCTCACTGGCGGAGTATTTGCGTGTGTGTGTGTGTGTGTGTGTGTGTGTGTGTGTGTGTGTGTGTGTGTGTGTGTGTGTGTGTGATACGAGGGAAAGAGTGAAGATGAAACAAAAGTAAAGGTCGTTTGTGTGTGTGTGTGTGTGAGTGTGTGTGTGTGTGTGTGTGATACGAAAAAAATTATGAAAATGAGTGAAAATGAAGGTCGTTTGTGTGTGTGTGTGTGTGTGTGTGTGTGTGTGTGTGTGTGTATGACGAAAAGTGAAAATTAAACAAAAGTAAAGGTAGTTTGTGTGCGTTTGTGTGTTTGTGTGTGTGTGTGTGTGTGTGTGTGTGTGTGTGTGTGTGTGTGTGTGTGTGTGTGTGTGTGTGTGTGTGTGTGTGTGTGTGTGTGTATTTACATATTAGATTCGTGGGTATTGCATTAGTTTTAAGAAAGTTTTTGCTATTTCTTTTTACTTTGAATATTGCAAGCATAATACATATCAATCTTTTTTTTCATTTGTTGTAACGATTTATTTTTATTATAGTTTTCTTTACATTTTTCTTCATTATTTCCAGCAGACATTTTGATTCACTTCGTATGACAATTTCTCTTTGAATTTGCTAACTTATATTTTTTTCACTCGCTCATCTCTCACCCATTTCCTCTTTTCCAGTCTTTGTGTGTGTCTGTTTGTCTGCAATTACATTCTTCTGTTTCACTTTTATTTTTCATAGTTTTTTTTATTATTTGACTTTTACTTTTAATATCGCCAATGTCTTTACGTGTTTCTTCAATATCTCCTTCTCCTCGTCCTCCTCTTAAAATTCCTCCTTCTCCTCTTCCTCCTCCTCTTTGTTTCTCTTTCTCTTTTGCTTCTTTTTTTTTCTTTCTTCTTTTTCTTCCTTTATTCTTTCCTTCTTGCTTATTTTTCTTTCTTCATTGTTTCTTTTTTTCTTATTTTTCTTCCTTCATTCTTTCCTTCTTGCTTATTTTTCTTCCTTCATTCTTTCCTTCTTGCTTATTTTTCTTCCTTCATTCTTTCCTTCTTTCTTCTTTTTCTTCCTTCATTCTTTCCTTCTTGCTTATTTTTCTTCCTTCATTCTTTCCTTCTCGCTTATTTTTCTTCCTTCATTCTTTTCTTCTTGCTTATTTTTCTTCCTTCATTCTTTCCTTCTTTCTTCTTTTTCTTAGTTCATTCTTTCCTTCTTGCTTATTTTTCTTCCTTCATTCTTTCCTTCTTGCTTATTTTTTTCCTTCATTCTTTTTTTTTTCTGGCCTCCTATCTATATATATATCAACAATCTAGCTTCTTCCTCCTTCTCTTCTTCTTTTTCTTCCATATCCTCCTCTTCTTCCATATCCTCCTCCTCTTCTTCCTCCTCCTTCACCTCCTCCTCATTCTCATTCTTTGTCTCGCCGCGTGAGGAGGAAGTGAACGCAAGTAAACTGCCGCCTCTCTTTATAATTTATGTACCACCCTTACTACACCTTCCTTGCTCACGCCGACCCCCAACGACCCCTGTCCCCGCTGGTGCTCTACCCTGCTACTGACGTCTCCATTCCCTGCCTCCCGCCCAGCTCCCTCGGCTGTTCCTCCCCCTCCCCAAATCCCTCCAGACTCTGTAATCTGTGTCTGCCGATAGATGGCTTTTTCTGTCCCTTTTTTCCTGATGTTATTTGTGTCTCGTACTCTCAAAACGCTTCCTCGGCTGTTCTTCCCCCTCCCAAATCCCTCAAGACTCTGTAATCTGTGTCTGCCGATAGATGGCTTTTTCTGTCCCTTTTTTCCTGATGTTCCTTGTGTCTCGTACTCTCAAGACGCTGTCGGTTCCCACTTAATTACTCGGTCTCGTACTAAATCCACGGTTCTCCGCACCCATGTTTTCTTACTCGGTTTTCCTTTTTTTTTTTTTCCTATGTTATATTTCGTTTTTTGTTGTTGTTGTTGTTGCTGTTGTTGTTGTTGTTTAAAAGAGTTCGTCATACTCACGGTCACAGGCGGGAAGAAACACAGACTTGGGAAGAAGAAAATACAGATATAGGACAGAGAAAACAAAGAAGAAACATAAGAAGACAAACCAAAGCAAGCAAACGTAAATAGAGTTAATACCAGGAAGCTCTTTAAAAGGAAACAAAGGAGGGTAGTGGTGTTCTCATGTGAGTTTGGTTAGGCAACGTTGCCAGATTGTCGTACTCAGCCGCTTTTATTTCCCGACTTCCTACCCCAAAACTGTCTTCTGGGCTCCAATAACGAAACTCATTTATAGTTATCGTTAAAAGAGCTAGATCCTGATGTTTCTTGGCAATAGTTAGGCGTCAGAAACCAGTAAATACTATGCTCTGAGTACGATAATCTGGCAAAAGTGGGTTAGGTAATAGTCAAACGCCTTTACTCGGGGACCACAATACCTTAGAGAGATTGGAATATGTGCCTCTCGCCGCCCCTCTCTCTCCAGCACTCTTTGGGTTGTATTATGAGACATTTCGCCGCCCAAGAACACATATTAGACAAGACTTTCGTAGGAGTTGAGGGAATTTCCAGTGGTAGTTTTATGACACTGGTGGTAGTTTGATCCTTCTTCTGTATCGTGAGCTTAAAGAAACACTCATTAGAACCCGACTGACCCCCACTTTGACCTTTAGAAGTAGATGACGTGAGAACCTAAAATGTCTTATAATACCATCCTCAGTTTTTCCTCCGTCCACTCCTTACTGCAATCCCTTGTTCTCTCCTCGGTGGCACTAAGGAAGGTGTCCCAAAGTTTTATGTCTTCACGGTAAATCAAAGGAAAAGAAATTACCTATAAATGAAATAATGATAATCCCTTTCTCTTGCATTAGTTGACGTTTTTTTTTATCAACACCATGTGACTGATGTTCTTTTGTTTATATCATGCGACTGGTGTGTGTGTGTGTGTGTGTGTGTGTGTGTGTGTGTGTGTGTGTGTGTGTGTGTGTGTGTGTGTGTGTGTGTGTGTGTGTGTGTGTGTGTGTGTGTGTGTGTGTGTGTGTGTGTGTGTGTGTGTGTGTGTGTGTGTTCTGTAATTATTCTTTTCTCCTTTCTCCTCGGTGGCATTAATTCGTCTTCCAGAAAGTTTTATGTGTACACAATGACTCAAGCGTGTTTATGTGTGTGTGTGTGTGTGTGTGTGTGTGTGTGTGTGTGTGTGTGTGTGTGTGTGTGTGTGTGTGTGTGTGTGTGTGTGTGTGTTCTTTGCAATTATTCTCGTTGTAAGCTTGCAGAGAGAACGTAAAGAACCATGAGGAGGTAAATTTATATCAAAGCGAAACGGATGTGGGACTTACTGTCATATTCTTAACCATTTCGGCGCCCAGACCCACAATATGACAAGGCTTTCTTTCGTAGGAGTTGTAGGCATTTCCATGGGTAGTTTTATGACCCTGGTTGTAGTTTGACCCTTCTTCTGTACCGTGAACCTAAAGTAATATTCACTAAAACCTGATTAATCTCTTTTTGGTCCTTTGGAAATAGTTGATGTGAGAGGCCGAAGCGTCTGATCATACCGACCTTGTTTCTTTGCAGCTTCCGCCAATACAACGAACATTACAGAATTGAGGCAGAACAAACGGAAACTCTTATGATGGTGAATATTTGTTGTTGTTGTTGTTGTTGTTGTTGTTGTTGTTGTTGTTGTTGTTGTTGTCGTTCTTCTTCTTCTTCTTCTTCTTCTCTTTCTTCTTCTTCTTTTTCTTCTTTTTCTTCTTCTTTTCTTTCTTCTCCGCCTTCTTCTTCTTCTTCTTCTTCTTCTTCTTCTTCTTCTTCTTCTTCATCTTCTTCTTTTTCTTCTTCTTTTTCTTTTTCTTCTTCGTCTTCTTTTTCTTCTTAATGTTGCTGTTGTTATTCTTGTGGTTGTTATTGTAGTAATTGTTGTTGTTGTTGTTGCTGTTGTTATTGTTGTTGTTGCTCAGCTAACGCTACGGCCAAACAGGTAAAAAAACAAAAGAAAACAGCGCCGAAAAAAAAAGAAGGCAAGTGCTAATACCATCGTTATGGAAATGAAAGCGAAGGTCTTATACTGTTTTAATTCCTTCACATTACACGGCGCAAAAAAAAAAAAAAAAAAAACACATTCGCGTTACTTTAAACAATCGCGAATGTTGGACAATGTGAGTGTTTCCGGATATTTCTTTTCTTAATTCGAGTGGGTTCGTTCCTTTGTAGCTAACGGGTTTTGCGTTCCGTAGTTTTCGTTCAGCCAGGGTTCACATCAAGAGGGAGTTAGAGTAATAGAAGAAAATGAAAGAGGTAGAGAAGATGAACAGATAGAGGAGAACTGAAATGCAATGAGAGACGGAGACTGCAAGGAGAAGGTAGAAGACTATGGTCGATATTATAAACTGCAAGAAGGTAGAAGACTGTGGTCGATATTATAAACTGCAAGGAGAAGGTAGAAGACTATGGTCGATATTATAAACTGCAAGAAGGTAGAAGACTATGGTCGATATTATAAACTGCAAGGAGAAGGTAGAAGACTATGGTCGATATTATAAACTGCAAGAAGGTAGAAGACTGTGGTCGATATTATAAACTGCAAGGAGAAGGTAGAAGACTATGGTCGATATTATAAACTGCAAGAAGGTAGAAGACTATGGTCGATATTATAAACTGCAAGGAGAAGGTAGAAGACTATGGTCGATATTATAAACTACAAGGAGAAGGTAGAAGACTATGGTCGATATTATAAACTGCAAGGAGAAGGTAGAAGACTATGGTCGATATTATAAACTCCAAGGAGAAGGTAGAAGACTATGGTCGATATTATAAACTCCAAGGAGAAGGTAGAAGACTATGGTCGATATTATAAACTCCAAGGAGAAGGTAGAAGACTATGGTCGATATTATAAACTGCAAGGAGAAGGTAGAAGACTATGGTTGATATTATAAACTGCAAGGAGAAGGTAGAAGACTATGGTCGATATTATAAACTGTAAGAAGGTAGAAGACTATGGTCGATATTGTGACACTTTCGCTTCACCCATCAACTATTTCTAAAGGTCAAAGAGGGGATCAATCGGGCTATAATGAGTGTTTTTACAGAGGACGGGTCAGACTCCCACCGGGGTCATAAAACTACCCCTGGAAATGCTCAAAACTCCTACGAAAGACTTTGCAAATATGTGAACTTGGGCGCTGGAGTGTTTTAAAATAAGAACCTATAAGTGTTTTAAAATACGAGCCTATAATAAAATAGGGTATAAAACTAAAAGAGTAAGACTGTACGAACATCAGTAAGGTAGAAGACTGTAAGAGGATGAGGTAGAAAAAAACTGAACTGTACTGAGAGACGGAAGATACAAGGGCTAAGACTGTAAGAGGAAGATTAGAAGAGAGAGAGGAAGAGGAAGAGAAGAGGTAGAAAAGACTTGAGTTGCATTGAGAGATGAATATTGCCTTGACTAAGACTGTAAGAGGTTGATTAGTAGAGTGAGAGAGGAAGAGAAGAGGATAAGGGAGAGGAGGAATGAATTGTATTGAGAGGAATATTGCCATGGCTAATATTGTAAGAGGTTGATTAGTAGAGTGAGAGAGGAAGAGAAGAGGATAAGGGAGAGGAGGAGTGAATTGTATGGAGAGATGAATATTGTAAGAGGTTGATTAGTAGAGTGAGAGAGGAAGAGTAAAAGGCAGAAGATGAATGAACTATATTGAGAGATAAATACTGGTATGGCTAAGATTGCAAGAGGTAGATTAGCAGAATGAGGTAGAGATTAGAATAACGTAGAAAAAAAATGAATTATATCGAGCCATGGAACCAGAACGCAACGGTTATTCTTACTAAGCCGCACCAAAAGGAAGAAATATCACGTTAAAAATATTACCTGTTGAGTTCAAGACGACACTGAGGTAATAACGCTACCTGACACTTTTATGTGCGCGGGTATAACACATGTTTGGGACGTGTTTCTACCGTGACGCTTCGTAAAGGTACCGTCACGACCCACACCGCTCTTAAGGTTAAAGGGTTTTATTTATTATTATTGTAAGAGATGAAACAGGTAGAGAGGGAAGAGTACGGACACTATAAGCCACCTGTTCACCTGTCCCCAAACACCTGAGACGCCGAGAAAGAGAAAATGAGTGAAAGCGATGAGAGAGGAGAGGGAAAGCAAGAAAGAACAGAAAATGAAAGGGAAAGCAATGAAAGAGGAGAAAGAGGACGAGAGAAAATGAAAGAGAAAGGAGAAAGGGAAAGGAGAAAGGAGAAAAGGGAAGGAGAAAGGGAAAGGAGAAATTGAAAGGAAAAAGGGAAAGGAGGAAAAGGAAGGGAAAGTAATGAAAGAGGAGAAAAAGGACGAGAGAAAATGAAAGAGAAAGGAGAAAGGGAAAGGAGAAAGGAAAGGAGAAAGAGAAAGGAGAAAATGAAAGGAGAAATTGAAAGGAAAAAGGGAAAGGAGGAAAAGGAAGGGAAAGTAATGAAAGAGGAGAAAGAGGACGAGAGAAAATGAAAGGGAAAGGAGAAATTGAAAGGAGAAAGGGAAAGGAGAAAAAGGAAGGGAAAGCAAGAAAGAGAAGAAAATCAAAGGAAAAGTTATAGAAGAGGAGAAAGAGGACGTGAGAATATAGAAGATTACAGAAATGGAGGGACAGAAGAGAAGGGTAATAAATATCTAAGAATGCAACAACAAACATAAAAATACAGAATACAACAAACAAACAAACAAACAAAAAAGTAATAATAAAACTTACGACAAACAATGGAGTAAAATCAAACAAATAAAATCATCTCATCTCCCTTCTTCGTGCTGACAGTCTTCCATTCCTTTCATTCCCCTTCAATGTCGCTTCCTACGGTCTCTTTTATCGCTGTTTTGCCGCCAACTGCTCACCAAAACTTGCTAACTGCGTCCCTTCACCCCTCCCGTGGGTTTCCTGAACACGACATTGAGTGCAAGTTCATCCTTACACTGTCCAACTTCCTAATGCAAAAGTTAACCACTATCTTCATTCTTTCATCGCTTTTCCTGTACTGTTCAGCTTCCTAATGCAAAAGTTGACCACTATCTTCATTCTTTCATCGCTTTTCCTGTACTGTTCAGCTTCCTAATGCAAAAGTTAACCACTATCTTCATTCTTTCATCGCTTTCCTATACTGTTCAGCTTCCTAATGCAAAAGTTAACCACTATCTTCATTCTTTCATCGCTGTCCCTATACTGTTCAGCTTCCTAATGCAAAAGTTAACCATCATCTCCATTCTTTCATCCATTTTCCTTACTGTTCAGCT